>NW_027556098.1:414721394-414863894 GCF_003287225.1 Phascolarctos cinereus
CAAATGGAGCTCACCAACATTCTTCCTGTTTGTCATCACTGAGCCCAGGATGTCTGGGACCAAACACTCTCTTGATTAATGAGACTTTTCCTTGTTTTGTATCCTATAGACATATGTTATGTAGAGAAAACACATATCCAGGATCTATAATTTGGTTGATACTTTGATATTCTTCTATTGTATTTACAATCTATGAAATTAGGTAACTTCTTTTTTTTATGTGTATGTTAGAAACATATGGAGGCTATACCTTTTTTTTGTAACACAGACATCCTGAGTCTGATCACTCTAAACTGTATAAAACCTCTCATTTTGCTTAATCTCGGAGTCAGAATCACATTCTGGCTTCCATGTTAACACGATTCGCTAGCTAAAAGGGAATAAACTATATAATCATGTATCACCTAACTTGTTTGCCTTCTTTAACCAAACTTTCAGGTTAACAGTAATGGTGCCGTGACTCGGATTGGAACTGAAGGAATGGGAGAAAACTCCAGCCCACCCCGGCAATACTTTAGTGGCTCAGGCACCTCAGGATCCGTTTTTTCCTGAAGTCCTAACCTTGACGGGGTCGGGTAAGTTTCTCCTATTCCCAGCTTCCATGGACCTCCCACTAGTTTGGTTGAAGTCGAAAGAAAATTCCCTTTAAGTTAGCTCTGGGGTCGGGGATCCAGTCAAGGTTCAGAAACTCTGGCTACTGTATCAGGTCCCCTCTGGTAAGGATCGATCTAGGCAAATTGGCTATGGGTCAGTCAGAAACTAAAACTAGAAATCCGGCTAACAAGACCGCCGCCTCTTATATGTCAAGCCATTGCCAATCTGGTGATCACAAGTACTGCTAGCACTGATACCAATAAACTAAAGATAACCCGAAATCATGTTGGTCACAATATGGGGTTCTTTCCACCGGTCAAAGTTACTGTATCTTAAAACCAAATTAAGTTTAAAGGCCAACAAAACATCTAGCCAGAGTGGGAATGTTTTCATTGGGTTGCTGAGGTGGCTGGGGAGAAGGAAAGGCAGAAGCCTCTTCCCTTAAGGCTCAAAGGCCACTTCAGCACTCTTTCCCAGGCTCCGAATAATCTCCCTCCCCTTTCCCTTAAAGGCTATGGTCCTGACAGGGACTCAGATCCCCAAACTTAACTTTATTGGGACTTGCCCCTTTAAATCTGCAATCTCAGGGGTACTCTGAGGAAGGCTCACAGGATCCAGTTACACTATCAGGTCTTGGATCCTTGCAAATTCTCCAACTCCTTTTCCTCAGAATAATAATAATAATAGCCAATTCGTGTGGGGGGCTTTCTAACAAGCCTCTAATTCCCTCTCTCTCTGTCATTAAGTGCGCACTATGTCATTATGTTTGTATTGTATTTGTCCTGTCAATTTGTCTGTCGGTTTGTGTCTCTGTATCTGTACCTTATAAGATTTTAAACGCAGCCAAAGACTTCTAAGGGCTGCAGCTAGGGAAACAACAAATTGTAAAACTCCTTTTTGTGGTCCAGGCCTGGCCAGCCTAGACTACAGTGAAAAGTTAGATACAGCTAAAGACTTCTTAGCAGATTCTAAAGGTTTTGAGATTAATCATTAAGAAATTGGGAAGTTGTTCATTTTGGGACTGTTGGAGAAAACTTCTGAGACTGGGGGTGATTCCAGGAGCTCACCCTCTGCTAAAACACCTCCTTCCAATCCTGATTCCTCAGCATTCCCCACTCCCCCTCAGAGATAAGCATCTCAATAAGGGGACTGAAAAAGAGAAGAGAATGCTGGAGAATTGTAGGGAAAACTTAAATCAGCCTTCCCTATCTGGCAAAAGGAGGAGAGGGGCAGCTAACACAGACTAGCAGTGATGGTCTGCTATCAGCCCTATGCCCCTGGGCATCTTGCAGCCCACCCTTCTAGGCAAGACCTGGGACTAACATCCAGGTTCAGTACATTCTGCCCAGCCTGCCCCAGCAGCTGCAAACGGCACCAGCCTCAGTAAATTATGCAGCTGTGGGGAGGAGAGAAGTGGACAGGTCAGAACTATGATAAGATTCCATATGCCCTGCCACCAAGAATTATCACCACTGGCAAAGCCCTGGCATCAGCCACCCAAACCCCTGGAAGGCCTGGCAATAGCATTATGAGGTGAGAAGCCAACTTCTACTCTTGGTAAGCCCCATACTTCTCTGTTCCAGTTTCAGAATTTATGGCAAGTTATTTTATCTCTGTTTGCCCTGATTCCTGATTTGTAAAAGGAAAAATAATAATGGTTGTTGTTATGGGATCAAAATGATATAATGATTGCAAAGTGCTTAACACAATGACATATGTTAGACAACATTATTATTATCTCTCTAATTTAATGTAATTGTTCCATACCTGATAACTTTGAAGTGGTTTTTAAATACCAGGAGTAATAAGATCAATAATTTCTATGCGTGTAATAATCTGGAAATGCAACTGATGTCATCTGAAGTTTATTGTTTGTGTTGTTAGTATGTTTCTAAATTGTATTGTATTTCTAAAACTTTCTTAGATTGTAAAATTTGAGAGATCATTGTGAGGTAGAAATGGTACATATGGTTTGTCTTTTAAAAGGATGTGATAAAATTGGATAATTTGAAAACTGTTAACATTTAATGAGGTATATTTGGTTGTAAGCAGGTAATTAATTGGTTCTTTCAAGTTTTAAATACCTGATAATTGTTTATGGTATAGTTATATTTCTGAGATTTTTTATATGGTGTAATCTGGTAAACAAATTGTATCAGCTATACTGTTGAAAAAAAAGCAATTTCTCTTATAATCCAGAGATGTTAGATCAAGAATTGTCACCCCTCCCAAAATAATAATAAAGGGGAGAATGAATGGTTAGAATAAACTTCCAAGTTTTATTTGCTTTTAAGAGGAAGTTTCACCTAAAATTCTTATCAAATCTGTGTAAAAGTTTCCTGTGTTGTGAAATTCCTGAGTAAATGAGAATCCTTGAGATATGTTAATTTGGAGATTTATGGATTACCACATTCACTATCTTTGTGAGATTCCAGAATGTAATAGTTTTTCCTAATTTCCAGTGATATATTTAAAGACAAAGGAAAGAAAAAAAATACTGAGTAAATTTTTAAAGGCTTGATAATATTTTTATTGTGATAAGGCTAATTTAAATGGGTATGTTCTCAATGCATTATAAAAACTGAATCTTTTTCTCCATTACAAACACCTTTTTGACTAAGGAACTTTGTGATATTTAGGAATTCTGTAACAACTAGGAATTTAGTTTGTTATAGTACTTTGGAAAGTTATTTATGTTACTTAAGGACATTTTACATCAACTTAGTTTTAATAAATTCCAATGTTAAAGGTTTATTTTTACTTTAAGGTGGAAAGGAAAGATATCTATCACTTTAAAAATTTCTAACAAATGTTCTTCATAAAAGTTTAGTGATTATTCTTCTTAACATCAGGACAAATTTTAAACCGTTTTTAAAGAAGGGAAATACTTTTAGAAGATATGTCTTGTTTGATTTTTTTTTTTGAGGCCTACAAAATTTTCATTTGCAAGGTAACTTACTGCTAAATTATTGTGATGAGCTGTAAAGCAGAAGAGATCTTGCTGTAGTCACTTCATGGCGTAAGCAAGAGTTAAATTAGTGTTTGAACTTATATGTATAAGATTCAAATCTTGAAATATCTCATTCTTTCAGAGTGAGCATAGAGATGAATAAACAAGATTGTGAACAAGGACATAAATCCATCAACTTCTGAGGTTAAAGTTAGTAACCTCTTTGTTTTGTTTAAGGATTAGGATTCCAGTGCAGTGAAGAGTAGTAATTTATGAGCTCTTTTGTGTTAACTTAATGGGAAATCTAATATTATTATCAACCTGGAATTCGAACATGTGCAGAAATTTATACAAACTTCTGAAAACTCACCTAAAGATGTTCCCATTGTTTAAAGGAATTATGAGAACAGTAGTATTTTTCTGTGATCAGTCTCTTACTATTACCAATGTGAGATTAAATTCTTATTATCTAGGATATGTGACTTTATGGGACAGAAATTTACTATTGTTTTGAGCTTTGATTACCAGGATAATTGTCTGAGTTGTCATGAAGCCAATAGTAGAAGGATGGCATGTGCTGCAGGCTGAGAACTGATAAAGGTGGATTTCTGTGTCTGGGAAGAGTTTTGAGGACGACCTTGGACACAGCCTAGGTAGGATCTTCCTGACTCTATTTCCCAATTGTACTATTTCCTTTCTGAAAAGGAAAATTCCCCACCTAATTAATCCTAAGCCCTGCTTTTAACATCCAGTGACTACATGATTGGCTATCAGATATGATTCATGCCTGGAATCAAATAGAGCTAAGGAAGTTCTTTCCTTCTGATATGATATATGACCTTGTCCTCTGGAACATCTCTGAGTTATACAATACATGCAAGTATGAATAGCTTACAATTTTAACTTACATTCATGGCCAAGTAATAATAATATAGGAATATCATCCTCCTAAGGAGGAAATGTTTAGACAAAATAATAAGACAAAGATGTAATGTGATAGATGTCTAATTAAATAGGATAGCAAATTTTGAGAAAAGCAACAGGATTATACTGATTCCTCTAAGAATTATATACAGATGTATATGATTGGCTTCCAAAATGTATCTATCATGGAAATCCAAGCTTTAAGCATGTTTAGGTAAGAGGATCTCAAATTTGGATTTTTACACAAAAATTGTATAGGATAGTGGTAAAAGTAAGTGAAATTATTTCTCCTTTATTAAGATATCTGTCTTATAATTTTAAAAGGCAGGAGAGCTCATTTTATGGTTGGATCTTCACATTTTAAACAATTCTTATACCAGGTACAGGATGTAGTTAAGAACAGAAGCAGCAGATGATATCAAAAATGAAGAACCAAATTTAAGTGACTATACTAATTCATACTAAGTCAAAATTATCTGGGAACTTCTAAATCTAAACCAGAGAAACAGAACTCCCTTTTTGAACTGCCTATGAATTAAACCTATTGTACATGAGCAAGGAATTTAATGTTAGTTAACATTGGTAATAATGATTGTATTGCTTTGTATGATTCATGTTTAAGTTTTCTTGGTTATCTTGGTTACATGTAAATCTCTCTTCTCAAAACTAGTCTATTGTGAACCCTCTAAGTAATTTAATCTGTACCTGACTTAATGTAATTATGTGATTTTGTGAATTATGAGAAAACTTTGTTGTATTGTTTGAACCTAGTCCTGTGTGGCTGGGACACTGAACCATCTCTATGCGCCTTTAACTGAAGACTTATGTTATACTATTTTCTCTCAATTATCAACTCATACATCTTCTATGAACCTCTATCAGGTCTATGTGACTACTCCCATAGCTGCCAACTTCTGGATGCGGACTCTGGGATCATCTAAAGATGCCTATTCCAAGTGGACATCTCTTTCCATCCCCTGAGGAAGAGGAAGGTTTTTCCCACACCTTTCTTGGTCTACAGGTGAAGCCTTCAGCTTACCTTTGACCAAAAGTAGGAAATGATAATCATTTGAGATCAACTGAGCCCCAATAAGGACCAAAAACCTGAATTAATCTTTTTCTCTCTGAGTGAACTAAAAACACCCCTTCCTGTGTCAGCAAATTTCAGGACCAAATGGAGCTCACCAACATTCTTCCTGTTCGTCATCACTGAGCCCAGGATGTCTGGGACCAAACACTCTCTCGATTAATGAGACTTTTCCTTGTTTTGTATCCTATAGACATATGTTATGTAGAGAAAACACATATCCAGGATCTATAATTTGGTTGATACTTTGACATTCTTCTATTGTATTTACAATCTATGCAATTAGGTAACTTCTTTTTTTCATGTTGTATGTTAGGAAACATATGGAGGCTATACCTTTTTTTTTTTTGTAACACAGACATCCTGAGTCTGATCATTCTAAACTGTATAAAACCCGTCTCCTTTTGCTTAATCTCGGAGTCAGAATCACATTCTGGTTTCCATGTTAACATGATTCGCTAGCTAAAAGGGAATAAACTATATAATCATGTATCACCTAACTTGTTTGCCTTCTTTAACCAAACCTTCAGGTTAACAACAGTTACGTGCTCCAGAGCTGACATACCCTAAAGACCGTGGGAGCTGTTTCCTCCAGTTAGAATGTGATCACCTTGAGAGTAGCATCAGTCTTGGCATGTGGGAAATGCTTAGTAGATGGTTTTTCAGGCTCAGATTCTTAAAAGCTAGCCAATAGCTCACTAATATTCAGACTCCCTAAGAGTCTGCCCAATGTGACAGATGTTCTAACAAACCTTGTCTTTGGCTGAAAGAAGGCTTGGGCCAAATTCATTTGGGCAGGACCCTCATCTCTTGCTCTCCTGATTTTGGGGTCCCAACAGCCCTAGGTGCCTAAACCTCAACTTTTTGGTGGCCTGTGTGGGGAAACCTGCCTAACTCCAAGTTCTTTTCCAGCCAAGACTGGAATGTATGTAAGCTTCCCCCCCTTCTTTCTTACCCTGCAATTAGAGTCACTCTCCAAGCACCTGGGAAGGCTTGGAGGTGCTTTTGGGGTAAACAGTTACAAGGCTGTCTCACACTCAGCCTAACCCTAAATGTGCACTGGTTCAGTTCAAGGCCATGGACTTGGGTACACCTGCAGCATAGAGGACAAGGATGGACACCCTAACCAGGAGCATATGCCCAATTCTGTCAGTTCTCTTGGCACTAGGGAAATGGGAAAACTGCAGGTGCTTTTTGGTTCCCTGAGGCTAACTTACTCCCTTCCCTCTACACCCCTGACTCCTCCTTCATGGAGGTTACAGGGAAAAGTTAAATCAGCTAAAAACATCTTAGCAGATTCTGGAGGTTTTGTGATCAAGCATTAAGGAGTATTGAAACAGCACCTTACAACCCTGGTCACTCCTTTCTCCCACTCCCTTTCCTTGAGTCAAGAGGGTATCTGTTAATCTCTCCCTTAGGAAAAGAGAGTTTCGCCCTCCTCACCCCACCTTTGAATTTGCCCTCTTCCACCTGGTGAAAGGAAGAAGGGGGGAGGGGCAGTAGCTATAGCAGGGCACCACTGGCAATGGCCTTGGGCCCTGGGGCAGCAGCCTTTGCCTGGAAGCATCACCCAGGTTCAGCACATCCTCCTCAAGGTAATGAAGCCAGCCTCCAAACTTGGGTAAACATGCTCTTTTAAAGTTGTAGTTTTAACTGTTAATGACGAGGTATTGATTCTCTGTGTAAAGAAATTTGGAAATGCATTTAACAAAATGGTAGTCACCTGACTGGTAAGGTGTTTGTGTCAAGCTTCAAATTAGTGCCTTTTTTGTATTAGTTGTGTCAAGCAACTTTTCATAATTTGGTTACTGTTGGTTATTGTTTTAACGTGTAAACTTGCCAAGAAGCTTATTTGGGTTTTGGCTTGCTGAGAGTGTGCCAGTATATAGAAATAATCTCTAATGATTGGCCTTTTATACCAGGACAAATTTAAATTTGGGTGTAAATCCTGGAAAAGTTTTACTTAAATTGTGATTAGTGAAACTTGCTGTTTGAGGTAAAAGCTCGTGGGATTTTATTTTGAATTGTCTGATGGATGATAATCCACCGATAATCAATAATCCACCATCTGAGAGAAATGCCACAAGCTACTCAGAGAATGTGATACTGATGGGAAGTCAGCATTGGGAAAAGCTGAGAGGACAATTTTAGCCTCAGTCTAAGATGGGATCTTCTTGGCTCAGTTTCTCCATTGTGTTCCTTTGAAAAGGAGTGTTACTCACCTGGCTATTCCTGAGTCTGACTATGAGGTGGATTTGATACTGCATGGTTGGAAAACAGAAATATCTGGATCCAAACAGAGCTGAAGATGTTTTATCCTGCCATATCTGGGCCCTGCACTCTTTTCTGTCAGATTTGTGTTGTCGACCTGAAAGTTGGTTAAAGAGACAACAAACTAGGTGACAAGTAAATTCATGTTGTTTGTTCCCTTAAGTTAGCAACATATACTTGGAGCCAGAGCTTTCACTCTGACTGACTCAAGCAATATTAGGCGGACATTTAAATCCTGACTTAGAGTGTCTGTGTTACTCAAAAAAATATAGCCTCCATATGTTTTTAACATATAGCATGAGAAAAGAAGTTTCTTAGTTGAATAGTTGTAAATACAATAAGAGAAGAGAAGTAACAAAGTGTCAATCGGAATTATAGTCCCAGGATATCTGTTTCCCCTACATAACGTATGTCCATAGGATACCAACAGAAGAAGATATTCAAGAGAGTGTCTGGTCCCAGGCATCCTGTCTTTAGTAATCACAGACAGGAAGAATTCTGTTCAGTTTCATCTGGTCCTGTAGTTGCTGACACAGGAAGGGGCATTCTGGGTTCACTCAGAGAAAAAAAGATTAATTTAGGGTTTTGGCCCTTATTGGGGCCCAACTGATCTTAAATGATTATCATTTCCTCCTTTTGGTCAAAGGTAAGCTGAGGGCTTAGACCAAGGAAGGTATGGGGAAAACCTTCTTCTTCCTCAGGGGGTGGGAAGAGATGTCCACTTGGAGTAGGTTTCTTCAGGTGATCTCAGAGTCCACATCCAGAAGTTGGCAGCTATGGAAGTAGTCAGATAGACCTGATAGGGGCTCTTGGAAAACATATGAGTTGATAATTGAGAGAAAACAACATAACATAGGTCCTTACTTAAAGGCACATAGAGATGGTTCAGGTTTCCTAGCCATGCATGGCTAGATTCAACCAAAAGAACTAAGTATTTTGTCATAATTCACAAAATTGCATAATTACATCAAGTCAGGTACAGATTAAATTACTCAGTGGGCTCACAATGGACTAGTTTTGAGAAGGGAGATTTACATGTCACCAAGATAACCAAGAAAACTTAAACATGAACCATACAAATCAATATAACCATTATTACTAACATTTAGTCCCTTGTATCCCAGTACCTATTCCCAATGTCTATTTAAGCAGCACTTTTTGAATCCCAGATGTCCATGTGCAATAGGTTTTATTCTTAGGCAGTTCAGAAAGGAAGTTCTGCTTTTCTGGTTTAGATCTACAAGTTCCCAGATAATTCTGACTTACTAAAAATCAGTACAGTCACTTATAATTGGTCCTCCATTTATGAAGCTTCAGTTCTTACCTAAATTCCATACCTGGTATAAGAATCTTTTAAAATGTGAAGGTCCCACCATAAAACAAGCTCTTCTGCCTTTTAAAATTATCTGACAGATATCTTAATAAAGGAGAAATAATTTCATTTACTTTACCACTATCCTATACAATTTTGTGTAAAAATCCAAATTTGAGACCTTATTACTAAAACATGCTTAAAGCTTGGATTTCCATGATAGATAAATTTTGGGATAAATTACATCTGCATGTAATTCTTAGAGGAATCAGTCTAATCCTGTTACTTTTCTCAAAATTGCTATCCTTTTTAATTAGACATCTATCACGTTACATCTTTATCTTATTACTTTGTCTAATCATTTCCTCCTTAGAAGGATATTGTCCCTATATTATTATTATTTGGCCATGACTGTAAGTTAAAATTGTAAACTATTCATACTTGCATCTTATTATGGTAACTCAGAGATGTTCTAGTATCCATCTATTATTTAATAAATTTAGTACTGTACTTACAGAACTTCTAGATTACAGAAATTTACCATAAAAGATAAAGAAGGGCAATGTCATATATTACATCAGAAGGAAAGAAATTTCTTAGATCTGTTTGATTCCGGGCATAAGTCATACCTGATAGCCAATCATGTAGTCATTTGATGTTACAAGCAGGGTTCAAGATTAATCAAGTGGGAATTTTCCTTTTCAGAAAGGAAATAGCAGAATAGGGAAACAGAGTCAAGAAGATCCTACCTAGGCTGTGTCCAAGGTTGCCCTCAAAACTGTTCCCAGGCACAGATACCCACCTTTAGTAGTTCTCAGCCTGCAGCACATGCCATTCTGCTATTGGCTTCATGACAACTCAGATAACTATCCCTGTAATCAAAGCTCAAAACAATAGCAAATTGCTGTCCCTTAAAGTCACATATCCTAGATAATGAGAATTTAATCTCACATTGGTCATAGTAAGAGACTGATCACAGAAAAATATTACTGGTCTCCTAATTCCTTTAAACAATGAGAACATCTTAAGCCCAGTCTTCAGAAGTCTGCATAAATTTCTGCACATATTCTAATTCTAGATTAAAAATAATATTAGATTTCCCACTAAGTTAACAGAAAAGAGCTCGTAAGTTACTACTCTTCATTAATATAACTGTCTCTACTGGCATCCTATCCCAGTTTAAACAAAGCAAAGAGGTTGCTAACTTTAACCTCACAAGTTGATGGATTTATGTCCTTTTTCACAAGCTTATTTATTCTTCTGTAATTATACTCACTCTGGAAGAATGAGACACTTCAGGATTTTAGTCTTATATGTATAAGTTCAAACAGTAGTTTAACTCTTGCTTAGGCCACAAAATGACAATAGATTCAGATTAAAACAGCAAGATGTCTTCTGCTTTACAGCTTACTACAATAATTTAGCAATAAATTATTTTGCAAATGAAAATTTAATAGACCTTCAAAAAATCAAACAAGACATTTCTTCTGAAAGTATTTCCCTTCCTTAAAAATAGTTTAAAATTTATCCTGATATTAAGAAGAATAATCACTAAACTTTTATAGAGGAAAATTAGTTGGGAACTTTTGAAATGATAGATAACTGTTTTTTACACGTTTAAGGAAAAATAAACCTTTAAAATTGGAATTCATTAAAACTAAGTTGGTGGGGCAGCTAGCTGGCACAGTGGATAAAGCTCTGGAGGATCTGAGTTGAAATTTGGCTTCAGACACATAACACTTACTAGCTGTGTGACCCTGGGCAAGTCACTTAACCCTGTTTGCTTTAGTTTCCTCATCTGTAAAAAGAGCTGGAGAGGAAAAAAGCAAACTGCTCCAGTATTTTGCCAAGAAAACTCCAAATGGGGACGCTGAATGTTGGACACAACTGAAACGACTTAACAACAAAACCAAAAATTATTAAAGTCCTGTTTAAATGCTGCTGCTGCTGCTGCTGGAGCATTGAGTCCTGGAGAAGTAGCAACAGCTATTGGAGAAGTCACGGGTGTGATTGCAATGGGAGCAGGCTGGTGGCAGAGCCACCAGGAGAAAGAAACTGAGATTGGCAAATAGCCATTGGCAGTGGCCCATGAGAGGCAGCTGACGAGGTCCTGGAGTGCCCAGGCACATGTCTCAGTCCTAAGACCTGGAAGGAGCATCAAATCCCACTTGTTCCTTCTGCCTGGGAGGCTGTTCCTATTCTGTCTGTGGTTCCTCCCAGTCATGTCTCCATAGATGAGATCATGGAGGGGGGCTTTGCAATGTGGGCACAGCTCTTCAGAAATGCTTCCAAACCACAGCAATGTCTTTAGGTCCTGGTAATTATTTGGAGGTGGTCAGGTTAATGAGCACACCTCTCTCCTTAGGTTTAATCTGCCTATGCTGCCAAGACACTAGGTGGTCCAAGAATCTGAAAGAGGTTCAACAAAGAGCACATTTGTCAATTGATAGCTGTGGTTCTCTAGGCTACAGCTGGTCCTGTCCATGGTTTCTGGGGTAGACCAGTGGAAAAAGCACTGGTTCTAGAACCTAAAGTTCTGGGTCTGAATCTTCACTGGACAATTCTTTTTCCCTGTCTGGGACTCAGTTTTCTCTTTTGTAAAATAAAAACATTGGACCCAAATGGCCTCTAAAGTCACTTCCAACCCTTGATCTAGGACCCTTATGTTCTGCATAGATATTATCTTGAGAAGCCAACTTCTCTAAACCTGTTTTCTACCACGTAGGCTGAGAGCAGCTGAAAAAGTAAGGGAGGAGGGTGGTTGATTCAATCCATCAAACCTGACCACTCCAATTAAAGTAAGCTCCTATTCCAGATATCTTGATGAGGACATATGACATTTGGATCAGTCTACCCAGGTGTGGATAGACATATCTGTTCAACCAGCGCATTTCAAATAATGTGACGAGAAGTCTGCTTGGATTGGTCTTAGTTTTGGGGGCTTGTATAAAACCAAGGGAGATAATTTAGAGTGAAGAGTTCAGTACCGAGCTGGTGGAAGCCTCTAGCCACAGCTCTAAGAAAAAAATCCTTTGATGGTAAAAGGAAGAGATCACCTTGGCCTGAGGAGAACTTTGTGGCCATGAGATGAGCAGGGAATCTGCCCTTTTCCACTGGTACCCCAGTATGACTGGGGCATTAACAGCTGGCAGTAGGATTCAGGACATGATCCAGGAGCCCAGGAGAAAAGCTCTACTTCAGTAAAGGGGAAGATCTCAAGGATTCTAGCTAAACAAAGTCCAAGAGTTTCGTGTTATGACATTGACTATATGTGTTCTCTAAGCTGGAACCTACTTTCTCCGGGACTTCTGTCTATATGTCTCAAACATTTTGGCTGGAAAAGAGGACGAATTTTGTATCAAGTATACAACCATGGTAAATATTCATTTTAAAAAGCTAATTAAATTGTATGGAAGTGAATGCTGAAAATTAAAAATAAATAAATATCTTTTTAAAAAGCTAATTAAGTCTAGCTGATTAATTGATATGAACTGTCAATCAAAGAAGGAAGTGTAGCAGTGTGCAATAGCATTTGAAAGATGCCCAGCCAAACCTCAGAGATACCCATAGAACCTCAGGTGGAGATGCACAGCTGTGCTCTGGGGGCCCAGCCTTCCAGTTCAAAGTGCAGTTGAAACAGTAAGCCTGGAACCTGTTCTCCATCTTCCCTGGTGAGGAAAATCCACTTCAACTGGGAGAACATTCATTGACTTTCCTGAAGGAAATCAAGCTAATTTCCATACCCCGCCCTAGCAAAATATTTTGTCTGACCTTTGACACTAAAGTAAATAACTTAATGAAACAAGAAATTTCCTAAACTCCTCATACATATGCTGATTCCATCTCTTCCAGTGGAGACAAAACTGGTCTGTTACAGATCTGATCAAATTCTTCCTGATATGGACAATTCATCCTGAAAAAATCCATGAAGACTTAAATTTGTTGTTGAGCTGTTTCAGTTATACCTGACTCTTTGTGATGTCATTTTGGGGTTTTCTTGGCAAAGATACTGGAGTGATTTGCCTTTTTTTAAATCTTCACATCATCTGACAGATGAGGCAAACAGGGGGAAGTGACTTGCCCAGGTTCACACAGCTAGTAAGTATCTGAGGCTGGACTTGAACTCAAATAGAGATTTAAATGAGGTTCTCTTAACTCCAATTAATTGGGCCCATGAGGTTCAATGAAGAAAAGTCGGTTTCAATGCCAGCTTCTTGTGGAAGTTTACCTGAGTCCAAGGCAAATAAATCAAGTCACTCAGCATTTTATTCTGTACAAACTGTTCAAAATAATATTTGTATTAGGTATAGCAAACATAATAAAACATTGAGTCTTACAGATCTGAACCCTAAGCATAAGACTGGGTGATGGTTCATTTGCTCCAACAAGGGAGAACTATAACAAGGGATACTGAACTAAGAAGCTCTAAGTTTGCAAAGAGCTTCATAGCTATTATCTCATTAGTAAAGTGAGCATGAAGGTGTTATTAGCCTCTTAGTACTGCTAAACAAACTGCTGTTCAGAGAGGTTATGTGATTCCCCCAAGACAAACAGCTAGTAAATATTTGGAGACTTGAACTCATGACTTTCTGACTCCAAGTCCAGTGTACTTTCCCCTAAACTATGTTCTTTTTAGGTCAAAGGAGAAAGTTCCTGATTTTAGCAAATGAAACCAGTGAGTCCCCAACAGCATCCTGTTTCAACATTTATCCTCATCCTTCCTTCCCATCAACCCCCACAGTCAGCTTCTTGCCTGTCAGAGAGATGTAGCAACAGGCACACCCCATGAGACGGTGGAAGACCAAAGATTGCTTTTCCCTCCTCCCTCAGTAAGAGGCTGCATGTTCCTAGCCCCAAACCCTCATCCCCAAGAGTTTAGGAGCTGATTACTTTAGGCTTTATCCTGACAGAATCAGGAGACCAGAGATTCTCAGGATCATAGTTCTAGAAGTGGGAGAGACCTCAGAAGCCATAAAGCCCAAGTTCCATCATTCTACAGATGAGAAACCGGGGCTTAGGGAAGTTGTGACTTGCCAACAGATTTAAATACAGGTTTCCTGACTGCAGTGCCAATTCTGAGAGCACTGGAGTTCAAAGTACCTTTAGGACCTAAAACATAGACAGTTACAGTTAACTAGTGCAATCTCCTCATTTTACAGATGGGGAAACTGAGATGCAGAGAAGGGAAATAATTTCTCCAATGTCACAAGTCTTTTCTCCCCAAAATCAGAAACATACTTCTTTATTAAGATAGCTAAATAAGTAAGCGATAAATAATAACAACATGTATCATATCCATCCAAATACAGTAAGTTGTCCAAGATGACAAATACCATTTGCCACCTTTGTCCTTATTTCTTGACTTATTAATTCTTGCTTAAAGTAACCCTGTTGTTTTTTTTTAATAGCAAGTCCTAGAAGAATTCTTTCATTCTATTCTTTACACTCTGAATCAAAAGCCCGGCCTAAGGGGTGTTTACTACTGCAAGGGTCAATGCTTTAGTCCAGTTTGGTACCCAGTACAAGGGAGGTGACAATGACATTGTTACTGTATTCTGCCTTGGTCCAGCCACACATGAAATATCATGTTCTTTTCTGAGTGTCCCGTTTTAGAAAAGACGGTGGTACCATGGACGGTTCCAAGAGGCAAGTACCTTAAGATCTTGTCCTATGAGGAATAATTGAAAGTCCTCAACAAGACACGTGAACAAACAAATCATGTCTTTTGAAGATTAGTTGAATATCAAATCAACAGGCAAAGCATATCCTATAAGGATTAGTTGAAAGTTAAATTAACAAATCAGCAAGAAAATTACATCTTATGAGGATTAGTTGAAAGAAGAGAAGATGCTTTACCTGGAATGGAGGAGATTCATGGCAGTGTTGGGGACAGGGAGAAGACCTGATGGATGGGTTCAAGGACTGGATCCTGCCCTATGGAGCAGGGGCCAAGCAAATTCTAGGACAGAATTAATAATCATGGCTGGAAACTAAAAAACGCAAATTTAAAATTTATCTAAGGAAAAACTTCTCAAGAATTAGAACTCTCCAAATGTAAAATGGGTTACCTCAGGACCAGTTAGTTCACTGTAGTCTAACTCTGAGGTTCATCTTAAAAAATGAATGAATGAAGAAATGAATGAATACATTTTTTTTTTATTTTTAGGTAATTGGGGCTAAGTGACTTGCCCAGGGTTACATAGTTTCAAGTGTTTGGTCTGAGGCCAGATTTGAACTCAGGTACTCCTGACTTCAGGGTCGGTGCTCTATCCACTGTGCCACTTAGCTGCCCCAGACGAATACATTTATTAAGTGGTTACAGTGTTCAACACTCTATGCAGAGCCCTGGGAATGTAAACACAAAAACTGAGGCAGTTCTTGCTCTCAAGGAACTCACATTCTATTGGAGGAAGCAACACAGCTGGCTAGAAGACAGAGGGAAAGGCCTGACAGTTCTTGGCCTAGGACAGCCAAGCTCGTGGCAGTGCTTCTTCCCTGTCACTTACATTAATAAAGCCATTTTTATTTCAAATGTTGACTCCTTTGAGAGTACCAAGGAATCTGGTGTTGAGAATTTTCTTTCCTAAGTCTTCAGTAACTGTGGCATCAGCCCCCCTAGAAACAGATTCCAGATCCCCCACACCTTCACAGGGAGTGATGCCTGGGATTATGGCTCTGAAGGTCAGGTTAGAATCATGGATGGTGTTTGGGGGAGGTGCTGTCACCCCCCCAAGTTCTTGGGTTTACCTACCCAATTTAGCAACTGGTCAGCCATTGGTAATTGTGAAGAGGGTGAGACCCTTTTCCCACAGTGATTGCTCCCTCAGTGATGGCTGCAGTACCTGGGTTGGAAGTAAACCTGATGATCTAGGGTGTGCTGTCCCCCTCCCAAGGATCTTGGGTTTACTTGCCAGTAAGAGACCATAACACTACCTACCTATTGGTAACACTCTATTCTGAGTGACATGATGAATGCTTCTCCTTCTGTTTCAGGGAGAGAATCAGGTTATTAGGGAGTTGAGAGGAGCATTTTTCCAAAAGACAATTGTGTATATGTATGTCTGTTTCATGCAGCATTTTTGACCTACTTTTCCTGCTCTTATTTCACTAAATGTCTTCTGTTGATCATTGAATGTCAGACTGGTTTGATTTTTGAAAGAATTCATTCACAGGATAGGATTTTGAGCCATGCTGACCAAATCTGCTTGAACTTGCTAACTGAAAATAGCATCCGAAGCTCAGGAGGCAGCAAAGGCCCCCAGAGTCATCTGGGGACCAGGAAGTGAAAAACCATGCTGTGTGAGTTTGTACACAGTAACAGCCACATTGTGTGATGACTGTTGTTGATGGACAGCCCTTCTCAGCAATGCAAGGATCTCAGACATCTGCAAAGGTTTCATGGTGGAAAATGCTATCCACATCCAAAGAAATAACTATGGAGTTTGAATGCAGATCGAAGCACACTATTTGCTATTTTTTTTTCTCTTTTCTTTTCTTTCCTCTTTCTGGTGATTCTTCCTATTGGTTCTAATTCTTCCTTACAACATCACTAATGTGAAATTATGTTTAACAGGAATATATATGTATAGCCTATATCAGATTGCATGCTAACTTGAGGAGAGAAGTGGGGAGAGAGGGGGAGAAAAATTTAAAACCCAAAAGCTTATGTAATGTTGATAAACCAAAATAAATTAAGGGAAAAAAATTAAAGAACAGATAATAAACTGAAAGCTCCCTGTTCACATCCTTGACCACCAATCTATTTGGGATTGGCTTTTTGGCTTCATACATTTCAGTCAGTTCCATATACATCTTAAACATGGGATCTTTATCAGGGAAAATTCGTAAAAGTATATTCCCCAGCTACCTATTTCCCTTCTAATTTTTACTATATTTGTTTGTGTAAAACCTTTGTAATTGTCTAAAATCACAATGAGCTCTTTTACCTTGTGTGATTCTCCCTGTCACTTATTTGGTCCTGAACTCTTGCCCTCTCTATAGGTCTGAAAGGCAATGTCTTCCTTGTTTCTCTGCTTTGCATATGATCTGACCTTCTATATGCAGGTCCTGTATTCTTTTCTCAAGGATACTAAGAATCTTAAGAAACTTCTCTAGACCTATCAAAGGAGGTGTTAGCTGAAACCTAATTTCTATCACACTGATGTCCAATTTTCCCAAATGGTTTTTGTCACATAGTGAGTCATTCCCCTAGCAACTGAGGTCTTTGTGTTTATCAAACACTATGCAGCTTGTGATGTCATAGTGAATAGAGCGCATGTTCTTGGAGTCAGGAAGATTCATCTTGCTGAGTCCAAATCTGCCTCAGGCGCTTCTTACCTATGTGACCCTGGGCAAGTCACTTAGCCATGTTTGCCTCAGTTTCCTCATCTTTAAAATGAGCTGGAGCAGGAAGAGGCAAACCACTCCAGTATCTGTGCCAAGAAAACCTCAAATGGGGTCATGAAGAGCAATAGCACTTCCAAGGCCATATAATCTATGAGCCTACCTCTATGAGGGGTCTTTGGTTGAACAGGAAGACAGCCAAATGACCATCCTTTTATTAAAATGCTGGCATTAGTAACAAAATGATCAAATTAACCAGAAATCATGTCTCTTGAGCCTTTTTCAACACCATAATGCCATCTAGACCTTTTACAGATGCATATGGAGAAATTGAGGAAGCTGTAGACACATGTGGTTTGGAAACCACACCCCCCACCTCCACAAGCAGTGTTTCTGGTGCCCTGGCAGCACCTGGGCATGCCCTACAGAACACAGAGTATCCCATTACAGTTTCTATGTGTCTCCTCAGTCCAGGTCACCACTCCCCCATGCCATTCCCTAGGCACCTCTGAGGCAATTTAGAAGAGTGGAAGGAAGGCTGAACATGGAGACAGAATTCAATCGAGCAAACATTTATTAAATACAAAGTGTGGCGAAGGCATTGGAGAGACCAAAGGAGGAAATCAAGGCCTGTCCCCAAAGAGCTTACATTCCCCTAGCATCTGGGGAAGAGGAGATACAGTATATACACAGTTAAGTCATTGCAAGTAAATCTGGTGTAGAGTTGGCCTCCCCACTGGGAAAACTAAGATTCAAGTCATGGGATCATAGATTTGGAGCCATGAGCAACCTTCAAGATAGGGCAACCCCCTCATTTTAGAAGTGAAGAAATTTCAAGCCAGGATGGATAAGAGATTTGTGCAAGATCGCAAGGGTAAGAAGTGACAAAAGTGGGATTTGAGCCGAGATCCTATAAGTCCAGAGCCAGTGCTGTCCTGTTTCCTGCCTCATCTAGTTTTGTGATTCAGGGCATGTCATTAACCTCTTAGCACCCTAGGCAGTTCGGGTAACTAAGTCTTTAAGGCTAAAATTACTAATGGCAATGAAATCACAGGAGAGACAGATAGATGCAGACAGAGACAAAAATATGGAGGAAGGAAGGAAAGAAGGAAGAAAGATGAGATAGGAGGATAAGGAAGAGAGAGAGAATGGGAGAGAGAGGAAGAAAAAGAGGGAGAGAGAAAGAAAGAGATAGAAAGAAAGAGAGAGAGAGAGAGAGAGAGAGAGAGAGAGAGAGAGAGAGAGAGAAGAAAAAGAGAGAGAAAGAAAGAAAGAAAGAAAGAAAGAAAGAAAGAAAGAAAGAAAGAAAGAAAGAAGGAAAAAAAGAAAGACACTAGTAAATGGTAATTTGAGTTCTAGACTTATTTATTCCTGGTTGTGTTATTTTGTGCAGTGCTGTATACAAGACAAAGTTCTGGACTCAGAGGAAGGAAGACCGGGGTTTGATATCTCCTCAGACATTTACTACAAGTGTGTATACCTTAAGCAAGTCGCTGAATCCTTCTTGGCTTCAAATTCCTTATTCACAGAATGAGGGTGCTGGGCTCAGTAACCTCAAAGGTCCCTTATGTGCCTAAATCTAAGGTGCTATGTTTCTTTCTGAGCCTCAGTTTCCTCAAGAGTGAAATGAGATTGGACATACTCAAGCAACAAGCCAAGGGCCTTCATAGTAAGTACTTAGTAAATATTAAGCTGAAATGTTTGTTAAAAAATGACCTTGCTACTGGGACTGAATACTTTGTTCTGTTTCTCTCTAATACTTATATTTAATGAGATACTAGCATTCCTTGTCTTTGCATCATATTTCCTGGCTATAATAGAAGATGCATGGGGGCAGGGAATTTGACTTATCCAAATCCTGTGTCTCCCCCACTGCATAGTCTGAAATGGGAAATTCTGGAGACTATGGCTCTAATCATGGAGACTTTAGCAAACGAACACTAAAGGAGCTTATCCAAGTGAGTCCAAGGCACTGACCCATATACCTGAGATGCTATGCCCTGTGAAGAGCTAACACTGTTCAGTAGTAGAGTGCGCCAGCCCTAGCAGTGGACTGGACTTGCATAGCAGTAAGGCCATCCATCGAGCACAGACACATGCTCAGCAGTGAACTTTGCAAGGACATTTCAGGAAAGACAAAAGTCATTGAGTCTCTGAAGTTGCAGAGTTGTAAGTTACCTTGGTCACATGTGTTCCCTGTACCTGTGCTTCTTTATCATTCATTAAGAGTTGCTGCTTACTCTCTCCCCTCTTACAGATATACACTGTGCGTATTGGCAGGAAAGCGGGTCCCAGGTTTTGGGAAGGGATGCTTTGCAATTCTTGTTACGACTTTTGAATGTTATAGGGAAGCACACTGGGGGGGGGCTCAGGAGCTACAGTGTTAGAAATATGGTGGCCCTATAACCCTCTGAGGATCACCATCATTGAAGAAGAGTATGTTTGAGGAGGGGCTGCTATACTGGGCTTTACTAGACTGAGACAAAAATATAGAGTCAGACTAATGTGAAAATATGCTTTATCTCTTTACTAGACTGAAAGTTCCATGAATATGAGGAATGTATCTTATCCACATCTCTCAGCAGCAGGTTTTTAATTCATGTTATGGAGGGGTGGAACTGCCTTGCAGACCGTCCAGTGTAGAACCCAGGCTGAGGCCTCAACAGTTGCTCATTGGAACTTAATCTCTGAGTACTCGGTGAGGGCGTCAGTGGGTCCACAGTCTTCTCTTGGTTTCACTCCTTGGAAGTTGAGGCAGGCATAATGTAAGTCATCTGGTCTATCCTCTGGGGCTGCTGGGGCTGGGGCTGTGTCTGGACCTGGTGAAATGGGATGCAGGGACTGGTCCACCCAGGACAGCATCTTGGGATCCTGGAGACAGGGCAAGGGGACGTTGAGGCAGGGCAGGTCCCCCGTGTCACGAGAGACAGAGCAGAAGGTGGGGAGAGATGGCCTTGGGACACAGAGGGAGCTGGGGACTGAGAGAGTTGGGTGGACAATTGGGGACTGGGGGCTGGCATGCTCTACCTGTGCTGCCCCCCTGGATGCTGCTGCTTCTGCTGCTGCTTCTGCTGCTGCTGCCACTGACTTCTTTCTGAGCATTCTTTACCCTGAGGAGGTAGAAAGGCAGAGTTGGTGCAGGGGAGAGAAACTGAGGCTTGGATCCAGAGAATGAGGGCCCTGTCACTCTCTGCCTGACCCTGGGCATGTCATTTTCCTTCAATGGCCTCCTCTTTCTTCAATTGTAAAATGTAATTGTGGGTCCCTGAGGTCCCTTCCCCTGTGACATTCTCCTGTTCTGTGATCTTCAGTCACCAAATCCCACAAACATGTGAGCCACAGGAGTGTCTAAGAAAGACCATTGGGCTAAGGATCAAGAGACTTGCACTTGGCACACTTTCGCTCTGAGATCTTGGGTGAATCCCCTCCTCACTCTAGGCCTCAGTTTCCTCATCTGTAAAATGAGAGGCTTGGATAAAATTGTCACTAAGGACTCTTTCAGTTCTACATCCTGTGATCCCATGGGATGATACTGCTTCCAATCATCAGGACCTGAAGGCTTTATCTACTTTGCTTCCCAAATGGCTCCCCACTGGAGCAAGTCAAGCCATCTGCTCCTTTGTAATAAATTCCCTATCCCACTAACCACAGCATGGACTCCAAACCTTCTCATCTGTCCTCAGGCCTCTCATGACACCTCACCCCTTACCCTCTCAGCTGAGTACTGTACCTCAGACTTCACCCAAAAGATTGAGGCCTTTGGCTGAGAACTCTTCCTGTCCCCTCTGCCTGTCTACTGACTCCTACCCCACTACCAATGAACATTTCTATGTTGCCTCCATCCTTAAGAAATGCACATCACCAATCACTCCTGAAGGAGATCTCAAAATGAAAACCCTGAGGAATGTGCTAGTCCAATTCCAGAGCTCTGAGGTCAATGAGAAAATATTGCAAACAGCCAGAAAGAAACAATTCAAAAACTGTGGAACTTCATTCAGGATCACACAAGATTTAGAATTAACAACTGTAAAGGGCTGCTAGGTAAGACAGTGGACAGAGTGCCAGGCCTGAAGTCACAAAGACTCATCTTGCTGAGTTCAAATTCAGCCTCAGACGTTTTCCAGCTGTGTGACCCTGGGCCAGTCACTTAACCCTGTTTGCCTCTTTTTCTTCTTCTTCTATAAAGTGAGCTGGAGAAGGAAATGACAAACCATTCTACTATCCTTGGCAAGAAAACCCCAAACAGCATCACAAAGAGTCAGACCCAAATGAAATGACTGAACAAAAACTTTAAGGAAGTGGACAGCTTGAAATATGATGCTTCAGAAGGCAAAGTAGCTAGTATTACAACTAAGGATACTCACCTAGCTGCCAAAACAGACTATAATCTTTCTGGGGGAAAATGTACACAATGAGAGAGAAGAGTTTCAAGCATTCCTGATGAAAAGAACAGAGTTGAATGGAAAATTTGACGTTCACACACAGGACTCAAGAGAAGTATAACAAGGTAAACCTGAAAGAGAAATCATAAGGGACTTCATGAGGTTAAACTGTAAAGTTTCTATATTCAAAGATGATACTTGCAACCCCTGAGAACTTTATCATTATTGGGGCAGTTAGAAGCGTTATACAGAGAAAGAAGGCCCAGGTATAAATATGTTACATCAGGATGATGTTAAAAAGAAAGAATGGAAGTGTAAGAAAGGGGTATTCACTGGGAGAAGGGGAAAGAGAGAAAAACAATAGGGAAAATTATCACACATGAAAGAGGCATTCAAGGAAGAGCTTTTACAATGGAGGAGGGAATGGAGGGAAAGAGTGGTAACACTTCAACTTCACTCTCATCTGAACTGGCTCAAAGAGCAAACAGTACACACACTCACTCACACATGTACACACACACAGAGTCAGGTTTAGAAATTCATCTTAACCAACAGGAAAGGAAGAGGAAGAGGAGGCCTAGCAATACCAGATCTCTACAAAGCAGTAATCATCAAAACAACGTCCTCCCATATAGAAACAGAGTGTTTGATTAATGGATTAGGCACACAATATTTCAAAGGAAATGACCATAGTACCTAGAGTTACTCAAAGACATACTCAAAGATCCAAGCTATTTGGATAAAAACTCATTATTCTACAAACACCACTGGGGAAAAAGGAAAGCAGTCGGGCAGAAACGAGGTATAGACCAAATCTCAGCCCACATAGCAAGATCAGCTCAAAATGGATACATGATTTAGATGCAAAGAATGATATCATAAGCATATTAGAGGAACATGGAAAAATTACTTATCAGATCTATTGATAAGGGAAGAGTCTACAGAAGAGATAGACAGGATCATAGGAGGCAAAATGTATATTTTTGATCACGTGAAATGAAAAAGTTTTCCACAAACAAAACCAATGAGGCCAATATTAGAAGGAAAATAGTAAACAAGAAAAAAACCACATTCCTTTGATAAAAGTCTCATTTCCCAAATTTATAGGGGACTGAGGCAAATATATAAAAAAGAGACATTTTTCAATTAATACATGGTCAAAGCACATGAACAGGCAGTTTTCAGAAGAAATGAAAGCCCTCAATAATCTTGTGAAAAAATGCTCTGTCATTGATCATTAGAGAAATGCACATTAAAACAACTCTGAAGTACTATCTGATACACATTATACTGAGTGTATGTAACAGAAAAGAAAAGTGTCAAACACTGGAGGTGATGTGGAAAAATAGGGAGAGTGATGCACTTTTGGTGGAGCTACGGACTGGTCCAACCACTCTGGAGAGCAATCTGGAGCAACGCCCCCAAAGGGCTATAAAACTGTATACCTTTGACCCCCCAATACTGCTAGGAGGACTGTACTCCAAAGAGATAAAAGACAAAGGAAAAAGACCTAGATGTGCAAAAAACTATTTATCGCAGCTCTTTTAGAAGGGGCCAAAAATGGAAATTGAGGGGACACGGATCAATCAGGGAATGGCTGAACAAGCTGTGGTGCATGATTATGATGCAATAATATTGTGCTGTAAGAAATGAAAAGTGAATGAGTTCGGAAAAGCCTGGGAAGACTTATGTGAACTGATGCAAAGTGAAGTGAGCAGAAGGAGGAGAACCTTGTGCACAGTAACAGCCCCCATTTATTGGGAGGATGATTAACCATGAAAGATTTAGCTACTCTAATCAAGACAATGATCCAAAAAGCTCCAAAGGTCTCATGATGCAAAAGCTGTGCACTTCGAAGAGAAAACTGAGGAACTCTGATGTGGATTGAAGCATTTTTTCACTTTTTTTCTTTTTCTTTCTTTTCTTAGCTTTTGGGGGGATTACATTTTGCATGACTTCATATGTATACTGGGTATTGTATTCCTTTCCTTGTCGATGAATAGGGGAGGGAAATAATTGAGAACTGGAAGTAAGAATTTTATTTAAAAATGAAAAAGAAAAGTAAAAAATAAAAAGACTGATGTGGATGCAGAAGGAGCTCACCAATGCAGCTGGGTTTCTAACAAAAAGAGACAACAAGAGGAAGCTGAATGCACATGTAGCACTGCTGAGGGAAGGTGTGATGGGGACGTTCAAGCTGGGAAGGAGCCAAGCTGGGGAGAGAAGCCGAGGATGATGGAAAGGTCAGAGAGGAGAGGCAGGAAAAGGCACAGGGCCACTGCTTGGAGTAGATGGGAAAAGGATAAGGCACTGCAAAGAGAAGGCAGAATCTCATCTCAGATTTGTTTTCTCCATCAAGATGAAAAACCATCAGAGAGAAAAGGATGTAACAAAAATGATGGAGGCTGAGAAACCATGTGAGAATTTCAGTTTGGCTGCTTAACTGGGATTTTGTTGGACTGGGTATATTTCGTACAAGGATTTCTCATTAGGAGGGAGAAAAAATAAATGCTAAAATTAAAAAGAAAAACCAACAACATTTTTAAAGAGAGCAGAGGCTCCACAAAATGGAGGAGGGCAATGTCCTAATCTTTTTCAAAGAGCCTCTTACCCTTGAATCTTCCCCCTCCTGTCCAGGATAATATAAATACCTGTTCTGAGGAATGATCAGGCCCATCGGCCAACCATCTCCTCCTCATCTTATTGCTCTGGGGAAAGGGCACTGGATGATGCAGGGGCCAAATCCCTCTGTGCCACTCCCTGTCTGTGCCACTGAGCCCATCATTCAGCTCAGGGAATTGAAAGGGGGTGGACCAGGGAAGGAAACAAGAAGGCACTAACCACCTACTGTGTGCCAGGCCCTGTGCCAAGGACTTAACAGATACGACCTCAATCAATGATAATAATAAATAACATTTCTACATTACTTACTACATGCTAGGCACTGTACCAAGCACTTTACAGAGAAGATCCCATTTAATTATCATAATAGCTCACATTTAAATAGTGCCCTACAAGTTAGGTACTCTTATTACACCCATTATACATGTGAGGAAACTGAGGCAAACAATTTAAGTGACTTGCCCAGGCTCACACAGACTTCTAAGTGTCTGAGGCAGGATTTGAACTCAGATCTTCATGACTCCTGGCCCACTGCTCTATCCACTGGGCCCCCAGTTTCCACATTTGGTTCTGGAAGCTCCACTGGATCTGGAATCAGGGGCCTGGATTGTTTTAAATCATGACTTGACTACATACCAGGCCATATGTGCAACCCTGAGCAAGTCACATCTCCTCTATGACTCTCTGATTGGTTTTTCAATCTGCAAAAGGAAGAGAACTGAAACTTCCCTTCCTAAAGTCCATCTTATATTTCTGTTAAACCTGTGCCCGAACCCAGGGAGACATCAATATCTGAGGCTTTCTGAGACATCAAAGCAGGCTATAATTCCCTAAATCACCCCCAGCCCCAGATCTCCTCCCCATCCCAGCCTCCACACTCACAGAAGGAGGAGGCAGAGGGCTAGCAGACTTGCTGTAATAGCTCCGCAGAGGGCACCCAGGATCACACCATTTTGGAATACATGAGAAGGCGTGGGCCTATCTGGAAAAAAGGAAATCTGGAGTGAACATGGGTGGTCGCCACATTTGGCCCACTGTCCTCAGGGCCCTCAGCTCCAGCTTCACTCCCTCTCCCATCCCTCACCTGTCACCAGCTGGAAGAGCAAGGTGTGGGTCCCCTGTGGGTTCTTCCCCTCACAACTGATCTTAATGGTGGGGACCCTGTCCAGTTTCACACACAGGCTGCTGTTGTCCCAGGGCCCAGACCTGTTTGATATCACCTGGAAGGTGTTGCTGCTACCACTGCCCTCCACAGGCTTCCCCCCTACCCACCACTGCAAGGAGGGGGCTGGCTCTGCCTGGACAGAACAGGTACAGAACAAGCCCTCCTTGACCCAGGAGCAAGAAGGGCTGAGCATCCTTGGGGGGTCGGTGGGAAGATACAGGAGATTCCCCCTTAGTGGGTGATACTGTCCTTATCCCACCAGCAGCCACGCACCCCATGGTGCCCAGCCCCATCACACTCACACTGCACAGAGACATTTAGGGAGGCCTGCTTGGAGCCCAGAGGATGCTGAGCAAGGCAGATGTAATTCCCTCCATCTGCTGGCCCTAGGTGGGGCAGATCCAGGTGCAGGACTCCATTCTGTGAAGGCTGGGAAGAGGCCAGGGTTTGGTCCCCCAGGAGCCAGCTCAGTGTGGCTGGGGGATTGCTGTTGGCAGCACAGAGCAGGCGAAGGGACTGTCCCTCCTGCACCACAAGATCTGAGCTGTTTCCTGAGATGAAAACTGAAAAAGATCAGGATGTCCCAGGAGTGAGAACCCGGAGGGACTTAAGATCCCTAGTCCCCACCTTCACTGTATCCAGTAGGGTCCTGGGAGCTAGAGAGCTGATGTGACTTTCCCAAGGTCACACAAGGAAGGGGCAATTGGAAGAGGACAGGAGACCAGGCAGGAAGGAAAACCCCCAGGCCCAGTCCAGCCTGCATTCCTGCCCCCTTCTCCCTTCACCCTGGCTGCTCCCCAGAGGCAGACAAGGGAGGCCTCCCCTGTCTACCTTCCTGCTACCAGCCCACACTCAGCCCAGTTCATGTTCCCTGCCTTTCCTTCAGATTGGGTTTTTTGTTTATCTTCCTTTCCTCTCTTCCTTCCACTTCTTCCATCCTTTCTTCTATCATTTTATTTCTTTTACTTTATCTTCTTTTTCCTCTTTTTTCTTCCTTCTTTCCTTCATGATTTTCTACCTACCTTCCATCTTTCTTCTTTTTCCCTTCCTTTTATTTTTTCTTTATCTCTATCACATCTTGCTTTCCTTCATTTTTCCATTCTTCTTGCCTTTCTCTCTTCCTTTCTATTTTCTTCCTCTTTCTTTATTTCTTTCTGCCTTTTTTCTTCCTTCCTTATGTGTTTCCAACCTTTCATCTTTCCTTCCTGCCTTCAATCCTTTCTTTCTTTTTTCTTTCTTATTTCCTTTCTTTATCTTTTGTTTCCTTCATCTCTTCCTTCTGGGTCTAGAGAATGAGATTCCCTGTCTCTCCTGTCTCCCTCACCTCCCTGACATCCATGCCCACCCTCAGAGTAGCAGCTGAAGGACCAGGTCCCCTCCCTGCCCTCCCCCTGGGGCTCTGCTAATACCTGTTGTCCTGCTGTCCTGGGCGGTGGTGATAGTCATATTCTGCACAGCATCTGCAACAGAAGGACCAGGCTGGCTGGGGGCTGGGGCTCTCTGCCCAGCCCAGCCTCAGGCAGGGAAGACATTAAATTCAGAAGCACAGAACTTCAGAGGGGAAGGGAGCTCAAAGACCATCCAGGATAATCACTGTGTGACTGACACTGGCACATGAAACCACAGAGACTGAGAGAGAGAGAAAATAGGAAATGCCAGACTGTGTCTGCTGGGATGCAGCTCTCCCTGCCCTGGGCCAGGAAAAAGGCATCTGGTTTCCCAGGGCTGGGCCAGGGCCGTGGACTCTTGATGCACCCCTCCCTCCTCCCTCACTGGGGGATGCAGGCCTCCTGCACCTAGCACTCACAGGACACGTTGAGTTGGACGGTTCTCTCTGTGCTCAGACGGCCTCCAGGAAGGGTCACCTGACAGGTGAGGTTGGTGCCATGATGCTGGTGCCCAGGGATGAAGGAGACCTCTGAGGAGTGGGATGCCCAAGAGCTTTGTGTCTTGGAGAAGAGGGCAGTCCCCCTCCAGGAGAATTTGAAGGGCCTGTTTTCCCCACAAGTCCAAAGAAATGTACAGTTCAGAGTCACTGGGTGCCCTGACTCTACAATCTCTGGAATAGAGATGTCTGGTTTCTGGATCAAGTCTGGAGAGGAGAGAGACAGTGAGCCATGGGCTAGGGAGGAAATTAGGCCTCAAGTGTCCTTCCAGATGCTGACACCTCCCCCTTCCCTCAGATCCCTACACTGTTCCCCTCATAGTACGACCTCGTTCAGCCCCCTGCTCCTTACATACCTTCTGAGCCTCTCTTGTCATGCTCAGGACTTGAGTCGTGCATAGATTATAGGTCAAGAGGAAGTTGCCTTAGACCCAAGAGAGAACAAGTCCTTCATTTGACATAAGGAGAAACTGAGTCCCAGAGAGGGAGGGGAAAATTCTAGGACCAAATGCCCCAAAGAGAGTGAGTCTGAAATCTGGGATTTGAATCTACTTCCTTGGACAACAGACCCAGAGTTCTTTCCAGCACAAACCATGGCCCCTGTCAGCCTTACCTGGAGTCCTGGTTCCTCACACAGAGGAGCCTTCCACATGCCCTCCCCTTTGCAGCTCTGGAGCTTTCGGCAGGGTCTTCACCTCCTTCCCTGGGGCTGCCCCTCTCCCTGAGTGCAATCCTCACCTGTCCCCCTCCCACAGGGAGCTTCAGGGTCTCCAAGGCCAGTCCTTTCCCCGGATCTCCCTGCCTCATACACTGAGAATCTCCCCGAAGAGGAGCATCCTACCTGTCACATTCACGTAGAGTAGCTTTTTCATATATTTATAATATCCATTATGAAGACTGAAGAAGTATTTCCCAGTGTCTGAGGACTGGGCCTCTGTGATGCTGAGAGAGCAATTGTTCATTTTGGGATCCCCAAGGAGATGGAATCTCCCCTTGTCTTGCCCCTTCACCCTCTCATCTGGGTCATTGGTGGCCACGATCTTGTCATGAGTAGGTGGAATCCCTTTTCTGAACCAATACCCGTAAACTGAGTTGCGGTCATCACGTAAGCGGGCATTATCATTGAAGGTGCAGAGAACATGGGCACACATCTCCTCCTGCAAAGTCACTGAGAGCTGCCCCTGCAGTGTCTGGGACAGGGACCCTGAGGACAGACAGAGGCCTGGTCAGCATCTCCAACTCTTCCCACCCACCTCAGACCAGTGTCCCTCTGCCCCAGCCCCACTCACCCTCCCAGAGCAGGGGCAGCAGCAGCAGCAGCAGCAGCAGCATCTATGAGACAGGAGAAAGCCAGGTTCTGCTGGGGTGCTGTGTCACTGCCTGAACTCCATGGCTCCCTCTGGCCAGATGTGTGAGGTTCAGGGCAAAGAGGAAGATGAAAGAGGAAGCCCATGTGCGGAGAGAGAGGGGGGACCATCCTCAGAAGAGGAACCCCTGTCCTCTTCCCCCTGTCCTCCTAAGCTGAGCTCAGTGGGGAGGGGCCTCCTACTCCAGGGACAGTCAGGACTCAGGTGCTGGTGTTGGGGGAGGGACAGCTCTGCTGCTCAGGCTGTGGCCGTGGATGTTTTGTGGAATAACGTGTCTCTGTGGGTGAGAGGGGTGCAGTGACCAGAGCCTGTCCCAGAGCAGGGGCTGACCATCAAACACTGCTGCCCCTGTCCTTTGCCAGCTGACCTGGGGTCAGGAACAGCTGAGCTGGAATCCTGCCTCAGACATGTCCTGCATGGCATTTTCCCTGTGTGAGCCTTAGTTTTCCCATCTGTAAAATGGGGATAATAATAGTACCTCCATCTCAGCCTTGTTGTGAGGATCAAATGTGATATTTGCCAAGTGTTTTGCAGACCTTGGTTCACAGTGGCATAAATATTGGTGGTTATTATTACTTTACTCTTCTCTAAGATCTCTCTAATCCAGCTACACTGGCTGGTTGCGTGCTCTTCAGGCAAGACTTTCCATCTCCCATCTCCAGGCCTTTGCCCTGGCTGTGCCCCCATGCCTGGAAGGCTTTCACCCCTCCTTTCCTTTTTCCTGGCTTGAACCAAACTTCATCTCCAATGCCATCTCCTGCTTCCACTTTCCATTTATCTTCTACTCTCTTTCCCTCTCCTAAATACCTGGTTACTGATGGGGTGTCATCGCACTAGAAGGAATGTTCCTGCTGGATGGGGGCTGGTTTGCCTTTCTTGGTATCCTCAGTGCTCGGCACAATGCCTAGTACATAGCAAGCAATTAATAAATGCTTGTTGACTCTTGACTGGTTGCCGGTTCATTATTTGGATTCCATGGTCTTTGCCCACAGTGTTTCCCTCATTCACCTTTCCCACGCTTCATCAATTCATACTCATCTTCTCTGTGTGCCCATACCCCCACAAGCACCATTTCCCAGTATTTTCATCCCACATAATTCTGTCAGCTTCCCCCCTCCTTTGGATCCCCACTGTCCCTTTTCTTGTGGTCATGGCGGTATCTGAGCCACCACCATTTTTGCTATGGATGTTCTGGTGGTTATGGGACCCTTCTGTCTTGTCTTTGGTCTCCTTGGGATCCAATCTCAGTAAAAACCGTTGGCGGCTCATTGATGCAGGTTACGGACTGTCCTCCAAGCTTTCAGGTACAAACCGTGCAATTACTTAGGAAGGGACTCCTCTGTGGCAGACACTGTGCAGGGCACTGCTGATTCAGAGACAGGGAGATGTTCCTGCCCTCAGGGAGCTTACAGTCAACTCAGGACGGGGGGAAGATAAACTCATGCATAGCCTAATAAAAAGCTCTTCTGGGTTCACTCTTCCAGCTCTCCCTCATCATACTGACAGTTTAGGGTGTGGGTGGGGAGAGGTAGAACACTGCACCTGGCCTCTTCCTCTGTTGCCCCTACTACCCTGTGCTATAGCACAGCTCGATATCTATTTATGTTTTGGCATGAGAAACCTTCTGGAGTATGAACTAACCACTTTGCAATATCTCAATTGATTTCTGTTGAGGGTAACCGTATCCCATTTGTATTATTCATCCTTAGCACGTGAAAAAACCCCAACAAAACCTGTTTCCCCCTCTTTATGGACACATATTACATCTGCTTTAGGGAACTGAATGTCTGATATCAATTATGACACTTCTCAGTATCTAAATTTGGAACTTCCTCGAGTCGGTGCCTTCTGTGTTCCCTCAATCTTACCTTGACTCTCTGTTTCCACTATGTTTGTGAAGTTTTTCTGTATGATTCCTCAAACATATTCAATGGCATTGGTTTTGTGTATTTTTGGAAGAAGTCCAATTCTTACATTCTTTTTTGTCATTCTGTCTGAATGCTCAGTTGGGTTGGGTTGTAGATATCTTAGATATTTTTCTAGACTTCACATATTTCGATTTTGTTCTTCTTTCTCCTTCTAACTCATCCCTGCACATTGAGTCAGTCAAAGGTCCAGAGTGGGTGTTACCATAATGGGAAAGATCCTTTAGTCCCTTCCATATCGTTGTCATTTGTCTTTCATTCTTGAAGAGGACCAATGACACCAGGGGCTGATAGTGTCTTGAATTGCAAGTGAATTGGATTTGAGTGTGGCAGAGATGTGCAAAGTCATCAGTCTCACTGTCTCCTTCAACGTCGTTTGAGTCCAGTGGAAGACATGGGGCAGGACACCTGGCGATGGCCCAGCTTGCAGTGGGAGACGTTGGCTCTTTGCAGCTAAGTGTGTCCCAGGTCTGAGTTTGTCAGAGGCAGCACCAGTTCAGCATGTAAAGGTCAGGCAAGAATGGAGGCAAACGATGGCTTAGTTTGCCTTCACAAAAGAATCAGTCTGAGAGGGGAAGACCCTCAGAATTTCTGTCCAGAGCAGAAACAATTGCTATTTACACTCACTCTGAGCCATCAGAACTCAAACAATGAGCAAGTGATGCCTGGGCTAGGACCTATTATTGCCCAATCACTGAAAGGCAGAGTGATTTGGGGTTAAAGGGATAGTCAAGCAGCTCTATTTGGACCCTAATAGGCTTTATCAAAGCCTGGTTTTCCAGAGCTACATGTCAAGAGATCATAAATGAAAACTGTGTGAGACAGGAGTTAATTGTTCCAGCTTTAAAAAATAAAAAGAGGGACTTCTGCTTCTGGGAGCCATGATGGCAGAGTGAAAAGGTAGCTACTCTCACTCTCCCCTATCAAACTCTGAAAACCCAGAAAGTATCACCCCAGAAAAAAACCCTGGGACAGCCAAACTAGAATAAAGATGGGAAGCAGCAGTGCAGCAGCCCACCAAACATGTCTCCCAGTGCCTCAGCAAAAATAATGGGGGCCGGACTACAAGGGGCCCCAGGCTGGTACGTACCCTGCGGCATTCTGAAAGGAGGTGAAGAAAACAACCTAAAGCCCCAGCCTCGCTGGTTCCAGCACAACACCAGGTGAGCTGTCGGAGCCCTGCAGCCTCCAATTGTGAAGAAATCCTGAAGCCCAGTCAGTAGAGCAGGCAAACACCAACACCCGGACCTCTGAATGCCTCAGTAAGGGTAGGGGAACTGGTGAAAACCAGCTCAGAAAACCACCAGGTGCCTTGGCACTCTACCACAAAGGAATCTCCCAGTGCATTAGCAGAAATGAGGGAGACAACACTGCAGGGGGCCCCAGGCAGATAAACACCCTGCAGCACCCATCTAAAAGGAGCTGAAGAAAGCTAAAGGAAAGGAAAAGCAGGCAACCTAGAATTGCCTGAAAGTTCCAACCTTGCTGATTCCAGCCCAACACGAGGTAAGCTGCCAGAAACCTACAGCCTCCAATTGCCAACATAAGAGGCCCCAGCACACAAAGCCAGTGACCAAGACCTAGGCTCCCAACACAAGAAGCTTGGGTCAGTACCCTCTGTTCCCCAGCAGGAGAGCTCAATCTCTTTAAAGGCCAGGGAATAAAGAAACACCATGAGTAAAAAGAAACGTACCATAGATTCATATTATGAGAAGAGTGAAGATCAAGACAGAAATTCTGAAGAGGACAACATTGTCAACAAACCCACATCTGCAACAACAAAAGGGAATATGAACTGGTCTGAAGCCCAAAAAGCCTTCTTAGAAGAGCTCAAGAAGGATTTTAATAGTCAAATGAGAGAGGTAGAAGAGTCCTTCAAAAATACAATTGGCCAATTGGAAAAAAAATACACTGAAGAAAACAAGTCCCTAAAAAACACAATTGGCCAATTGAAGAAGGAAGTACAAAAACTAACAGAAGAAAACAATCTGTTAAAAACTAGAATTGGACAAATGGAAACTAATGTCTCTATGAGAGAGCAAGAATCAGTCAAACAGAAAAAAAAAAATGAAAAAATAGATGAAAATAAAATACCTCATCAGTAAAACAACCGACCTGGAAAATCGATTCAGGAGAGACAATTTAAAAATTATTGGACTACCTGAAAATCATGATGAAAAAAAGAGCCTGGACAGTATCTTTCAGGAAATCATAAAGGAAAACTGCCCGAAGTCCTAGAACCAGAAGGGAAAATAACCATAGAAAGAATCCACGATCACCACCTGAAAGAGATCCCAAATTGACAATGCCAAGGAATATAATAGCAAAATTCCAAAATTACCAGATGAAAGAGAAGGTGCTGCAAGCAGCCAGAAAGAAACAATTTAAATATCATGGAACCACAGTCAGGATTACACAGGACCTTGCAGCTTCTACATTAAAAGAGCGGCATGGAACATGATATTCCTAAGGCAAAGGAGCTTGGAATGCAGCCAAGGATCAATTACCCAGCAAAAATGAGCATCATTTTTCAAGGGAGGAGATGGATATTCAACAAAATAGGAGACTTCCAAACTTTCCTGATAAAAAGACCAGAGCTCAACAAAAAATTTGATCTTCAAGTACAGGACTCAAGAAGGACTTAAAAAGGTAAATGGGACAGAAAGATACAATATGTTGTTAATAAGGGGGGGCTGTTTAAACCCCTACAAGGGAATATGACACTTGCAACCCTTGAGAACTGTATTGTTATTACACCATGTTAAAGGAGTATACATAAAGAGGGTGGATATTAGTTGACTTTGATGTAATGATAAAAAAAAATCTAATCAAGTGGGTTAAATGGATCCAAATAAGTGGATCAATCTGATCTTAGAAAATGTACTGAGAAAGGAGGAGGCAGACAAGGGTAAATTACATTACAGGAAAAGACACAAAATCCTATTACAGCAGAGGGAAAGAAGGGGGGGTAAGCATTGTTTGAACCTTACTCTCATCAGATTTGGCTCAAGAAGGGCATAATAATCAGTTAGGTATAGAAATCTAACTTGCCCTATAGGCAGTAGGAGGAAAAGGAAAGAAAAGGAGGGGGAAAGAAAAGGGAGGGGGGAAAGAAGGGAGGGAAGAAGCAGTAAGAGTAAAGGGGAAGAAAAGGGAAAGGGATAAAAAAGGGAGGAGACTGAAGGAGTGGTGGTCAAAAGCAAAACACTAGTGAAGGGGGAAAGGAAAAAGGAGAAAGAAAAGCATAAAGGGGGAAAAGGATGGAGAAAAAGACACAGATAGTAATCATAACTGTGAATGTGAATGGGATGAACTCTCCCATAAAAGAAACGGATTGCAGAATGGATTAAAAACCATAATCCTACAATATGTTGTTTACAGGAAACACATTTGAAAAAGAGTGACACATACAGGGTAAAGGTAAAAGGCTGGAGCAGAATATATTATGTCAGCTGAAGTAAAAAAAGCAGGGGTAGCAATCCTGATCTCAGACAAAGCAAAAGCAAAAATAGATCTAATCAAAAGAGATAAGGAAGGAAACTACATCCTGCTAAAAGGCACCATAGACAATGAAGTAATATCATTACTAAACATATATGCACCAAATGGTATAGCATCCAAATTCTTAGAGGAGAAGTTCAGGGAGTTACAGGAAGAAATAGACAGCAAAACTATACTAGTGGGGGACCTGAACCTCCCCTCTCGCACTAGATAATCTAACCACAAAATAAACAAGAAAGAAGTTAAGGAGGTGAATAGAACATTAGAAAAGTTAGGTATGATAGACCTCTGGAGAAAACTGAATGGGGATAGAAAGGAATATACTTTTTTCTCAGCAGTACATGGCACATACACAAAAATTGACCATGTACTAGGGCATAAAAACCTCACAATCCAATGCAGAAAGGCAGAAATATTAAATGCATCCTTTTCAGATCATGATGCAATAAAAATTATATGTAATAAAGGGCCATGGAAAGATAGACTAAAAAATAATTGGAAACTAAATAATCTAATCCTAAAAAATGATTGGGTCAAACAACAAATCATAGAAACAATCAATAATTTCATTCAAGAGAATGACAATAATGAGACAACATACCAAAACTTATGGGATGCAGAAAGCAGTTCTTAGGGGAAGTTTTATATCTCTAAATGCTTACATAAATAAAATAGAAAAAGAGGAGATTAATGAATTGGGCATACAACTAAAAAAACTAGAAAAAGAACAAATTAAAAATCCTCAACTAAACACCAAATTAGAAATATTGAAAACCAAAGGAAAAATTAATAAAATTGAAATTAAGAAAACTATTGAACTAATAAATAAAACTAAGAGCTGGTTTTATGAAAAAACCAATAAAATAGATAAACCTTTGGTTAATTTAATTAAAAAAAGAAAGAAGAAAACCAAATTACTAGTATCAAGAATGAAAAGGGGAAGCTACCACCAAGGAAGAGGAAATTAAAACAATAATTAGGAATTATTTTGCCCAACTATATGCCAACAAATTTGACAATCTTAGTGAAATGGATACATATTTACAAAAATATAAATTGCCCAGATTAACGAAGAGGAAGTAAAATACTTAAATAACCCCATCTCAGAAAAAGAAATTGAACAAGCCATTGATGAACTCCCTAGGAAAAAATCTCCAGGGCCAGATGGATTTACATGCAATTCTATCAAACATTTAAAGAACAATTAATTCCAATACTATATAGACTATTTGGGAAAATAGGTGAAGAAGGAGTCTTACCAAATTCTTTTTATGATACAAATATGGTGTTGGTACCTAAACCAGGAAGAGTCAAAATAGAGAAAGAACCAATTTCTCTAATGAATATAGATGCAAAAATTTTAAACAAAATACTAGCAATAGATTGCAGCAACTTATCACAAGAATAATACACTATGACCAGGTAGGATTTATACCAGGAATGCAGGGTTGGTTCAATATTAGGAAGATTATCAGCATCATTGATCATATCAACATCAAAACCAACAGAAACCATATGATCATCTCAATAGATGCAGAAAAAGCTTTTGATAAAATACAACACCCATTCCTATTAAAAACACTAGAAAGCATAGGTATAAATGGAGTCTTCCTTAAAATAATAAATAGCATATATCTAAAACCTTCAGCAAGCATTATATGTAATGGGGACAGGCTAGAAGCATTTCCAATAAGACCGCGGGTGAAACAAGGATGTCCATTATCACCACTGTTATTAAATATTGTACTGGAAACTTAGCTTTAGCAATAAGAGAAGAAAAAGAAATTGAAGGCATTAGAATAGGCAAAGAAGAAACAAAGCTATCACTCTTTGCAGATGACATGATGATATACTTAGAGAATCCTAGAGAATCAAGTAAAAAACTACTTGAAATAATAAACAACTTTAGCAAAGTTGCAGGCTATAAAATAAACCCACATAAATCATCAGCATTTCTATATATACCAACAAAGCCCAACTGCAAGAGATAGAAAGAGAAATCCCATTTAAACTTACTGTAGACATTATAAAATATTTAGGAGTCTACCTACTGAAACAAATCCAGGAACTCTATGAACACAATTACAAAACACTTCTCAGACAAATAAAATCAGATCTAAATAATTGGAAAAACATCAGTTGCTCATGGGTAGGCCAAGCTAAATATTGACAATTACCTAAGCGATTTATATTCAGTGCCATACCAATCAAACTACCAAAAAATTATTTTATAGAGTTAGAAAAAATAATAACAAGATTCATTTGGAAAAACAAAAGGTCCAGAATATCAAAGGAACTAATGAAAAGAAATGCAGGGGAAGGTGGCCTAGCAATTCCAGATCTTAAATTGTATTATAAAGCAGCAATCATCAAAACTGCTTGGTACTGGCTAAGAAATAGGGAGGTGGATCAGTGGAATAGGTTAAATATGCAAGACACAGTAGTCAATGACTATAGTAATCTATTATTTGATAAACCCAAAGACCCCAGCTTCTGGGATAAGAACCCACTCTTTGAAAAAAACTGCTGGGAAAACTGGAAAAGAGTATGGCAGAAACTAGGCATAGACCCAAATCTCACACCATATACCAAAATAAAGTCAAAATGGGTTCATGACTTAGATATAAAGGCTGATACCATAAGTAAACTGGGAGAACAAGGAATAGTTTACCTATCAGATCTATGGAGAACAGAAGAATTCATGACCAAACAGGAGATAGAGAACATTATGAAAAGCAAAATGGATAATTTTGATTACATTAAATTGAAAAGTTTTTGCACAAACAAAGCCAATGCAACTAAGATTAGAAGGAAGGTAGAAAATTGGGAAAGAATTTTTACAACCAGTCTCTCTGATAAAGGCCTCATTTCTAAAAATATAGAGAATTAAGACAAATTTATAAGAACACAAGCCATTCCCCAATTGATAAATGGTCAAAGGATATGAACAGACAGTTCTCAGATGAAGAAATTAAAGCCATCTATAGTCATATGAAAAAATGCTCTAAATCGTTATTGATTAGAGAAATGCAAATCAAAACAACTCTGAGGTACCACATCACACCTATCAGATTGGCCAACATGACAAAACAGGAAAATGATAAATGTTGGAGAGATGTGGGAAAATTGGAACACTAATACATTGTTGGTGGAGTTGTGAAATGATCCAACCATTTTGGAGGACAATTTGGAACTATGCCCAAAGGACTACAAAAATGTGCATACCCTTTGATTCAGCAATAGCACTTCTAGGGCTATATCCCAAAGAAGTCAAACAAATGGGAAAAGGACCCATATGTACCAAAATATTCATAGCAGCTCTTTTTGTGGTGGCAAAGAATTGGAAATTGAGAGGATGCCCATCAATTGGGGAATGGCTGAGCAAGTTGTGGTATATGATTGTAATGGAATACTATTGTGCTATAAGAAATGATGAACAGGCTGACTTCAGAAAAACCTGGAAAGACTTATATGGTCTGATGCTGAGTGAAGCAAGCAGAACCAAGAGGACTTTGTACACAATATCAACCTTGGTGTGTGATGACTAATATTTTTAAACTGAACCCTTCTCAGCATTACAGGGATCTAACACATCTCCAGAGGCCTCGAGATGGAAAATGCTATCCACATCCAAAGAAAGAACTATGGAAGTTGAATCGCTCTCACTTATTTTTACCTTCTGTTGAGTTTTGTTTCATCTTTCTGATGGTTCCTACTATTGGTTTTAAATTTTACTTACAACTTCACTAATGTGAAAATATGTTTAATAGGAATGTAAATGTAAAACCTATGTCAGATTGTGTGCCATTTTGTGGGGGAGGAAGGCGGATAAAAATTTTCAACTCAAAAGCATATGGAAATGAATGTTGATAAATCAATAAATTAATAAAATTGGGAAAAAACAAAAAGGAAAAAAAAGATGATAGAATAAATAAATAGGGAAGAAAAATTTGGTCCCTAAATCCCACTATACCTTGTAAAATATAAACAGTCAAAATTGATATGCCTTTGGAAAGAGCCCCCACATGTAAGGATATGATTCTGCATGAAAAGAAAAGGAGAAGGAAGAGAAAGAAAAGCAGGAGGAAAGAGCAGTATTGCCCAACTGAAATTGGCCAACTAGGTCCCCAGGAAGGCAACTAGTCCACAGGGATTGTTCTTCTTCCTTAATTCTTGAAGACCATTGACATCAGGAGGGTCGTAATGTCTTGACTTGCAAATGAATTGGGTTTGAGTGGGGCAGAGCTGTGCAAAGTCCTCAGCCTCACTCTCTCCTCCAGTCATCAGAGTCCTTCCATAAGAGAATTAGTAAAAGATGTTGGCTAATTCAACCCAAATTAAAAGGGGGAAAGGACAACTTCCTTCAAACATCTCATGGACAGTCAGTGCAAATGGGATTGGGGTTGCTCAGTGTAGCCCGAGAGAGCAAAAGCAGTAGGAATTGATGGAAGGTCCACTGAGGTCAATTTAGGCTTGATGTCAAGAAAGACTTCCTAACTGGCAGAGCTATCCAAAGGTGGGTAGACTTCTTAGGGAAGTCGTGAGAACCTCAACCAATCAATTATACTTGGCTGTGCCCTAGGCATTGAGAATACAAACATAAAAAATGAATTGATCCTGGATCACAATGACATGATAATTAATGAGAAGAAAATTAATGTATACGCACATGTATATGTATGTTTATAGATATATACATGTGTATATATACATAAAATAAGTATGAAGTATGTATATATGTTTAGGTATACGTATTTATAGAGTTGGAGTTATTAGTATAGTTATACATAACTTTGTATTTATTCTGTTTACAGAGACATACAGTTAATATAAAGTTTATTTACATATTTCTATGCATATATGGATATAGAGCCACACAAAATAGTCACAAGGCAACACAAAGTAGTACGGGAGAGAGGGAAACAGCAACTGGGGATCCCAGGAAATGTTTCATTCAGAAGAAGATGGAGCCTGAGCTGCATCTTAAGTGAAGAGATGTCAGAAGGAAGGCTTGTCAGGCACCTTGTAGAACTCATTGCTGAGGGGCTATGGATTAAGTTAGATGACTCTGAATGCCCCTTGTGTCTCTGCAGTTCTGGGATTCCCCCAAACTTCCTGATTTCCATGGAAGGCACCACCATTCTTCTAAGGGCAGCAGCCTCAGAGACACCCACAACTTTCCCCTCAGCCTCCCTGCCACACCCAATCAGCTGTCATTTCACCTCAGCAATGTCTTCTAGGAACTGGCTTGTTTCTCCTCCCCTGGAGCTAACCCTCCAATTCAGGCCCTCATCAACCCTCCCCTGAAATACTGCATGCACCTTGTAACTGCTCTTTTTGCCTTCAGGGCCTCCTCTCTCCATCTATCCCCAAGTTGCCAAATTGATATCGTTAAAGCTCAGACATGGCCATGCCATTTCCCTTCTCAGAAATCTTTACTGGCTCCCCACTGCTGCTAGGAAAAAGAACGGCACCTTTGCTTGCCATCTAAAGCCCTTGGCAAGCCAGCTCCACAATGTGCCAGGCACTGGGCCAGGTGCTTTACCTTTATGATCCCACTTGACCCTCACAACAACCATGAGGGTGTTAGCAGGTGTTCTTATTATCCCCACTTCACAGATAAGGAAACTGAGGCCAACAGAGATTAAGTGACTTGCCCTGGGTTACAGTTTTTCTGAGGCTGGATTTGAACTCAAGTCTTCCTGATTCCTGGCCCAATGCTCTGTCCTGTGTGCCACCTACTTGGCCCAGTATTACTAGAGGATTGGATTGATGGGTGGATTGACTGAATCCTTCCTTAGTCATTGCCTGCCTAGGACAAATGTCCCTTCCCTGAACAACTGTCCGAGCTCCTCACAGCCATCCAGGATAGCCTCATCCCTGCCTTGTTCCTATTTATTCCCTTCTACTCATCTACTGTGCTTAGTGGAACCTCAGTTTCTAGGAGCTATGGGGTCCTCACTGGTGAAAAGCCATAAAAAAATCACGGTCAGTGAAAGATGAAAGGCCCGGACATGGTGACTTGTTAAAAGTTGTAACACAGACACTGAGTCACCATAACAGGAATATCGTGACCAGTGCATGGCCAATACACACATTTATGTGTGCACAGAACATTGGTTAAGTCCCAAACTCCACCCGTCATTAAGGATGGACTCTCTGGCTCCTGCTCTCTTTCTCAGTTCTCTATAATTACCGTGGGGATTTTTGGGATCCTCTGGGGTGCTCCCTTGAACTGTCCAGCTGCTGCCCCAGACTGAAGATCACCCCTGTCATAATGATTGATTCAATACAGATATAATCATTCAGGACATCCTGGGCCTCTTCATTTGGTACCAAAAGGAACACTCTACAGTCATGGGGGAGGAACAGGGCTCCCCAGCCAGGGGATTCTGGATCTTACAGTAACACACTGCCCTGGATGTCAGGCCAGTGCCTTCCTCTCCAAAATGACTGAACGCATTCTTGATTTGGTATTCTAGCAACATCTGATTTGCCCTTCAGCAGAACAAAGGCTCCCAGAAGCCTTGGGGACTGTCTCCTTTGATGTCTGGGTGCCCAGCACCTAGAACTGTCTGGGAGGATGTTGGCCATGCGTAAATTCTTGTTAGTTGGTGAAATAGACCCCCTGCAGAATGGGAGAGGCCTGCCACCCTCTGGTGGCAAAGGAGAACAGCAGGTAGGGCCCCTGAAGGAGCAGGACCTCCCCTGCCCTGCACCCTAGTAAGGGACACACATTCACTTCAGGCAGCTGGGGTGTGGGATGCATGGCTCAGAAACCTGGTGACCCTCATTCCTTGGGTGCCAGTACCCTGAAGAAGGGAACACAGACTACCGAGTCTAACCTTCTCATTTCAGATGGGGAAACTCATGAGATAAGGAAGCATGCCCTGGGTAGGGGATCCTGGGATACAGACTTCCTCATCAATGAGATAATACCATAGGCCAGTCAGGAGAAGGACCTGGGGCTGTTCAGAGGGAGAAGAGGAGACCCAAGGGAGCCTTGAGGACTGTCTTCTAGTGCTGGAGGTTGGTCCTTTAGCTGGAGGGTCAGGCTTCACATGCTGGGTCCCTGAGGGCAGAACTGGGGCCATTGAGGAGAAGGGGCAGGAGGCAGGTCTGAGGCAGGTTCAAGGCCAGGAGAGCCTTCACACAGAGCACTGGGCAGCCTCTGGAGCTGGTGGCTGCTCCCTCCCTAGAGGATTCCTGTGGGAGAAACAGGCCCAATGCAGGTCACAGCTGGAAGAGCCTGGGCCTTAATGCCAGGGGGTGTGCGGGGTGCTGGAGACCCCAGGGCCCATTTCTGGTAAGCAGAATGAGGAGGGGGTTGGGCAGTGGGTGAGGAGCACAGTATGCCGTGGGCTTGGGGTCAGAGGGCAGACATACTCACCGGGTGTAATAGAGCCAGGTGAGGCCATAGGTGAGCAGAAAGCCGGCCCCCATGAGGGCTCCCCGGAGCAGTGTGAGCATGAGGGGCCAAGAGCTGTTCTCCTGGGCAGAGAAGGCTGTGGGAGACAGAGGAGCATGGATGATTAGAGGCTCATTGTCCCCTAGGCTCCAGTTCTCCCCATCCAGCCTCACTCCCTCTCAGGACCCCAGCTCCCTCCTTGAATTCCCAAGGCCCAGGGCTGCCAGGCCCTTCTCTAGGGGTAGGAGACGGAGCCATCCCACTGGGCACAGGGCAGGAGTCCAGGCTCTGATAACTGCCTTCAATACCTCTTCCTGCCTGATTCTACATGCTTTGGTGTGCTCAGATTGGGAACAGAACAAGGCGGGGAAACTGTGAACCCCACCCCCATAATCAGCACAGGCATGATCTCAAGAGAGGCTCTCTAGCTCAAACAGCAGAGGGGCCGCCCCCCACCATCTGCCCCTCCCAGACCTTCCCTAGCAATCTCTCTGCTACTTCACGAACCCCAGGCTTTCTCCTCTCCTCTGTCCTCTACCTCGACGCCCAGACCCGAACACCAGGGTGCTGGCCTGAGATGCTGAGGCGTCTTTGATGTCCAACCAAGCTGTAAGCCCTCTGCAGTGGCTGCATCAGCCACCTTCACGGGCATTGGAACCAATTGTCCTTATTCTGCCATTCTAGCATCAGAAGTCTTCACATGCTTTGGGTAGACTTCCCCCTAACTCACCCATGGCTGTGAGGCCTCTCAATTACTCTCTACCTAGTTTACCCGTCTGCTGAGACAGTTTCACCAGAGTGTGTCCCCAGTGCATGCTACAGCTTCTTGGAGCCAAAGGGGAGACTGTGTGAGAGGTGGCTGCCAGAGGTGGAGGAGCCCCGACGAGGGCTCTCCAGCCCTCCCACACCAGGTGCTGACCTGCCCTGAACACCCCATCCACCCCTACACATATACCCATCCCCCCTGGCACGTAGTGGGTACTTCATAAGTGCTGGCTGACATGACTTCACGTTAGATAGGTGAGGAGATAGATGGAAAGCCAGTATGTGTCTGCCCTCAGAGATTCAAGTCCTAAACAAGTTCAGTCTTGGTCCTCAGGTGATGAAGGAAGCAGCAGGTGGGCCTCCTAATGACTTCTTGGGGTCTTTGATGCATAGTAGAAAGTGGGAGGGAGGCCACAGGCCTGCAGGACCAAGTGAAGCCCTCATTTTAAACCAGGAAGCAAGTGAATGACTAATCCAGGGGTGGGGATGGGGAACAGCACAGCCTCCATTACCTGCAGGCCAGGGAGCTTGCCTCCTTCCCCATGCCCAGTCCTGGTCTGCAGCAATCCACAGTTCTCCTTCTTCTCCACAGGGTTGACATGAATTCTCTATCCCACACTTGGCTAAAGTCCAGCTCAATTGTATCTCTGGCATTCCTCCCACCAGCCAGGGTGGTGCAGGATCAAAACGACACAGAGGATTCGAAAGGTGGGGCCTTTGACTCTGCAATCACAGCTTCCCTTTCTCTCTCTTCACCAAACACCCCTTTAATATTCCATCCTCAGACTTGCCCTGCCCTCCCCCTGGGGCTCTGCTAATACCTGTTGTCCTGCTGTCCTGGGCGGTGGTGATGGCCACATTCTGCACAGCGTCTGCAACAGAAGGACCAGGCTGGCTGGGGGCTGGGGCTCTCTGCCCAGCCCAGCCTCAGGCAGGGAAGACATTAAATTCAGAAGCACAGAACTTCAGAGGGGAAGGGAGCTCAAAGACCATCCAGGATAATCACTGTGTGACTGACACTGGCACATGAAACCACAGAGACTGAGAGAGAGAGAAAATAGGAAATGCCAGACTGTGTCTGCTGGGATGCAGCTCTCCCTGCCCTGGGCCAGGAAAAAGGCATCTGGTTTCCCAGGGCTGGGCCAGGGCCGTGGACTCTTGATGCACCCCTCCCTCCTCCCCTCATTGGGGGATGCAGGCCTCCTGCACCTAGCACTCACAGGACACGTTGAGTTGGACGGTTCTCTCTGTGCTCAGACGGCCTCCAGGAAGGGTCACCTGACAGGTGAGGTTGGTGCCATGATGCTGGTGCCCAGGGATGAAGGAGACCTCTGAGGAGTGGGATGCCCAAGAGCTTTGTGTCTTGGAGGAGAGGGCAGTCCCCCTCCAGGAGAATTTGAAGGGCCTGTTTTCCCCACAAGTCCAAAGAAATGTACAGTTCAGAGTCACTGGGTGCCCTGACTCTACCATCTCTGGAATAGAGATGTCTGGTTTCTGGATCAAGTCTGGAGAGGAGAGAGACAGTGAGCCATGGGCTAGGGAGGAAATTAGGCCTCAAGTGTCCTTCCAGATGCTGACACCTCCCCCTTCCCTCAGATCCCTACACTGTTCCCCTCATAGTACGACCTCATTCAGCCCCCTGCTCCTTACCTTCAGGGCCTCCTCTGTCATGCTCAGTACCCAAGTCATGCATGGATTATAGGTCAAGAGGAAGTTGCCTTAGACCCAAGAGAGAACAAGTCTTTCATTTTACATAAGTGGAGACTGAGTCCCTGAGAGCTCCCTCTCTGGGGAAATTATGGGACGAAATGCCCCAAAGAGAGTGAGTCCAAAATATAGGATTTGAATCTACTTCCTTTGACAACAGACCCAGAGTTTTTTCCAGCACAAACCATGGCCCCTCTCAGCCTTACCTGGAGTCCTGGTTCCTCACACAGAGAAGCCCTCCACATTCCCTCCCCTTTGCAGCTCTGGAGCTTTAGGCAGAGTCTTCACCCCCTTCCCTAGGGCTGCCCCTCTCCCTGGGGGGTTCCCCACATGTCCCTCATGTTCTCTCACCCCTCCCACAGGGAGCTTCAGGGTCTCCAAGGCCAGTCCTTTCCCCAGACCTCCCTGCCTCATACACTGAGAACCTCCCAAGAGAGGAGCATCCTACCTGTCACATTCACATAGAGTAGATTCTTGAGGTAACTGTATTTATCATATCCAGAGTGAAATCGGAAGAAGTATTTCCCTGTGTCTGAGAACCGGGCATCTGTGATGCTTAGAGAACAATTGTTCATCCTGGGATCCCCAAGGAGATGGAATCTCCCCTCAGCTTCATCCTCCACCTCCCGAGATGGGTCATTGGTAGCCACGGGTCTGCCATATAAAACATGAGTCCCTTCTCTGAACCAGTAGCCATGAACTCCGTAGTGGTAAGAGAATAATCCTCCTGAGCGATGGAAGGTGCAGAGGACATGGGCACACATCCCTGCCTGCACCGTCACCGAGGGCTGCAGCTCCAGTATCTGGGACAGGGACCCTGAGGGCAGACAGAGGCCTGGTCAGCATCTCCAACTCTTCCCACCCTCCTCAGACCAGTGTCCCTCTGCCCCAGCCCCACTCACCCTCCCACAGCAGGGGCAGCAGCAGCAGTAGCAGCTGCAGCATTTATGAGACAGGAGAGAGCCAGGTTCTGCTGGGACGCTGTGTCACTCCCTGAACACCATGGCTCCCTCTGGCCAGATGTGTGAGGCTGAGGGCAAAGAGGAAGATGAAACAGGAAGCCTGTGTGTGAAGAGAGAGGGGGGACCATCCTCAGAAGAGGAACCCCTGTCCTCCTCCCCCAGTGGGCTCCCATCCTCCTTAGCTGAGGTCAGTGGGGCGGGGCCTCCTGCCTTGGGCCATCTCCAGGGACAGTCAGGACTCAGGTGCTGGTGTCGGGAGGGGGGTATAACCGATTTTCTGCTCAGGCTGTGGCCGTGGATGTTGTGTGGAATAGCATGTTTCTGTGGGTGACAGGGGTGCAGTGACCAGAGCCTGGCCCAGAGCAGGGGCTGACCATCAAACACTTCTGCCCCTGTCCTGTGCCAGCTGACCTGGGGTCAGGAACACCTCAGCTGAAACCTTGCCTCAGACATTTCCTACATGTCATTTCCCCTGTGTGAGCCTCAGTTTTGCCACCTGTAAAATGGGGATAATAACAGTATCTCCTTCTCAGCCTTGTTGTGAGGATCAAATATGATATTTGCCAGTGTTTTGCAGACTTTGAATCACTACAGCACACATATTGGTGTTTATTCTTACTTTATCCTCCTCTAAGATCTCTCTAATCCAGCTACACTGGCCAATTGCATGCTCCATAGGTATGACATCCCTTGCCCATCTCCAGGCCTTTGTGCTGGCTGTGCCCCATGCCTGGAAGGCTTTTAGCCCTCCTTTCTTTTTCCTGGCTGGAACCAAACCTCAGTAAAATGAAGGCTGCCCTATATCAAGTATGCTTTATCACCTTTGGGGCTTGTACAAGAGTCATTGCTGATCTTTTTTTTTTTTTTAATTAATTTATTTTGAATTATCAACACTCACTTCCATAAGCTTTTGAGTTTTAAAATTTTTCCCCCTCTCTCCCCATCTCCCTCCCCAAGACAGTGTACAATGCGATATAGGCTATACATACACATTCCTATCAAACATATCTTCACATTAGCTATGTTCTAAGGAAGAATTAGAACCCAGAGGAGAAAACACCACAAAGAGGAAACAAAACTCAACAAAAGAAAAAATAAATAGCAAATAGTCTGCTTCGATCTGCATTCACACTCCACAGTTCTTTCTCAGGATGTGGATAGAATTTTCCATCAGGAGATTTTTGGAGGTGTCTTAGATCCTTGCATTCCTGAGAAGGGTGAAGTCTATCAAAGTCAGTCATCACACAATATGGCTGTTACTGTGTACAGTGTTCTACTCACTTCACTCAGCATCAGACCATACAAGTCTTTCCGGGTTTTTCTGAAGTCTGCCTGCTCATCATTTCTTACAGTACAGTAGTATTCCATTACATTCATATACCACAACTTGTTCTCCCATTCCCCAATGGATGGACGTCCTTTCAATTTCCAATTCTTTGCCACCACGGAAAGAGCTCGTATAAATATTTTTGTACACACAGGTCCTTTTCCCATTTGTATGATCTCTTTGGGATAGGATTGCTGATCTTTTACTTACATTGGCAGTGACCTGGAAACGAGTTAACTCTGAGCTTCCTAGTGAAAATTTCATCCAGGAAAACTATGTAAAACACTGACTGGGGTGCAAATTCCCCAGACCTGAACTTGGGCTTTGTGGATTCATGGCTTGGCTTTGTGGGCTGGGAGCTTGGAGAGCTTCCCTCAGTCTCCTCTCCCCTCTGGAAGGGAGAGTGCCACAGTCCTCCCAAGCCTGCCTTTGGAGAAGACAGAAAGAGGACTCTCAGCTCGCTCCACTCTGCACCTGCCGCTCTGCCTGGTTTATCCAGAGAATGGGATACCCCTGCTCCAGGGACCCCATTTGACCAAGCGTACTGTGGACGTGGTGGGAACCCCTGATAGAAGCCAGTGGAGTCTAGGGACGCTGCCCACCAGCGTGGGAAATCTTTGTATGAGGCAGGGACCTCCCCCACGTGGCAGCTCTGGGAAATGACCCCTGGGGAAGCTGTGGGGTTTCACAGGGAGTGGGGATGGGGTGAGCGTGGGGGAAACTGACTCCATGCAGAACAGAAAAGGCCTGCCAGCATCTTGTGGCAAAGACAAAGAGCCCCAGTGTTTAAATAGGAACGAGTTCCTGCCCTCAGGGAGCTCACTATCTGTCAGGAAGTTGGCCTCTCCTGCAGATCTCTGAGATGGGCAGACTTACTGGGTGACAAATATCTCAGAATTGTGCAAATGAAGGGCCTTGGAAGGTGGCAGAGATGGCAGTGTGTCCTAGGCAGGCTGCCTGGAGAAGGGGGCTTTGCTTAAGCCTGTATCATGACAACTCACCTTTCTATAGCTAAGGCTGAGAAAGCAGGAAACAGACATTATCCCACTGAAGCTTCACAGAAACCCTGGCAGGAGGACACTTGGGTGTTTCCATTTCCATTTTATAGATGAAGAAAATGAGGCTCAGAGAGATTGAGCCGTTTATTAGCCTATTGTCACGTGGTTGGAGGGTCCCACAGACTTCCTAGCTCAGGGACCAACCCTCCAACCTCAAACCACAGGACAAGGGCCAGGTCACCAGGTCAGCAGGCCTGGGGATGGCCTTCAAGATGGAGAGTGTCTGAGGACCTAAGGTCCTGAGCTGGGAGAGAGGAGGCTGAGAGGGCAGACCATGAGGAGTCCAGCCTGGCTGAGGCAGGTTGGGAAAACCCAAGCCTATGGAGACTCAGCTGAGAACCATGGCAGCCACACAAACTAACTCAATTCTAGGCTGTATGAAAAGAGGCCCTGGGCCTGTGATGAAGGAGGGGGTGCTCCAGTTGTCCTGGCTCTGACTCACCACTTCTGCTGAGCCGGGTTCACTGCTGGGCACCAAGATTCAGGAAGGACAGTGATCATCTGGGGAGGGTCATGAGAGGAGAGATACCAGGCTAGGGAAAGGCCCTGAGGTCGTGCCATAGGCCAATCAGAGGAAGAAGAGGAGACCCAGGGGAGACTTGAGGACTGTCTTCTAGTGCTAGAGGTTGGTCCTCTGGCTGGTGGGTCAGGCTTGACTTGCTGGGTCCTTGAGGGCAAAACTGGGGCCATTGAGTGGAAGGAGCAGGAGGCAGGTCCTGGCTGGGTTCCAGGGCAGGAGAGCCTTCACACAGAGCACTGCGCAGCTTCTGGAGCTGGTGGCAGCTCCCTCCCTAGAGGCTTGCTGTGGGAGAAAGAGGCCGAGTGCTGGCCACAGCTGGAACAGCCTGGCCTTAAGGCCAGGGGGTGTGCGGGGTGCTCGAGACCCCAGGACCCATTTCTGGGAAGAAGAGTGAGGAGGGGGTTGGGCAGTGGGTGAGAGGCATGGGATGTCATAGGCTTGGGGGTCAGAGGGCAGACATACTCACCGGGTGTAATAGAGCCAGGTGAGGCCATAGGTGAGCAGAAAGCCGGCCCCCATGAGGGCTCCCCGGAGCAGTGTGAGCATGAGGGGCCAAGAGCTGTTCTCCTGGGCAGAGAAGGCTGTGGGAGACAGAGGGGCAGGGATGATTAGAGGGGGCATATTTTCCCTGAGGCCCCAGTTCTTCCCCTCCAGCCTCACTCCCTCTCAGGACCCCAGCTCCCTCCTTGAATTCCCAAGGCCCAGGGCTGCCAGGCCCTTCTCTAGGGGTGGGAGACAGAGCCCAGCCCAGTGGGCACAGCACAGGAGTCCAGGCTCTGATAACTGCCTTCAATACCTCTTCCTGCCTGATTCTACATGCTTTGGTGTGCTCAGATTGGGAACAGAACAAGGCAGGGAAACCACGACCTCCACCCCCATAATCAGCACAGGCATGACCTCAAGAGAGGCTCTCCAGCCCAAACAGCAAAGGGGCTGCCCCCCAACCATCTGTACCTCACAGACCCTCCCCAGCACTCTCTCTGGTGCCTCACCCACCCCAGGCTTTCTCCTCTCGTCTGTCCCCTACCTCAATGCCCCAACCGAAGCACCAGGGTCCTGGCTGCCCCCTGGCACCATGTCTCTGACAGAAAGCTCTGGCAACTCATTGCCCCCTCTCACCTGGTCGACCAATGGGGAGCACAGGACAGGGAACTCTGCCTCTGGTGCTCACAGCTGTGCCACTCTCCCCCAAGCTCCAGAGTGTCACCTGGCCGAGCCCCCAGTTCCCTCCTGTTCTCTGTGCATAGATACACCAGGGGTAGGTGTTGGGCTTGGGGCCTTTCACCAATCGCCTCTGTAGACATAACCCCGGGGGGAGTCATGTCTGCAGGCCCAGTTCAGCCATGTGACTTACAGGCTGAGGAAGGGGCTGGCCCTCCATGAACTGCAAGAAGTCAGCCCTAGGGTCATTTTACGTTCTGAGGTCAAGGCCCCATCCACCACTACACATACATCCATCCCCCCCTGGCACCTAGTGGGTGCTTCATAAATGCTGGCTGACATGACTTCACGTTACATAGGTGAGGAGATAGATGGAAAGCCAGCATGTGTCTGCCCTCAGAGATTCAAGTCCTAAACCCTGACAAATTCAGTCTTGGTCCTCAGGTGATGAAGGAAGCAGCAGATGGGCCTCACAATGACTTCTTGGAGTCTTTGAACCATATTAGAAAGTGAGAGAGAGGCCACAGGCCTGCAGGACCAAGTGAAGCCCTGATTTTAAAGCAGGAAATAAGTGAATCACTGACCTGGAGGTGGGCAGGTGGAATGGCACGGCCTCCATTACCTGTAGGCCAGGAAGCTTGCCTCCTTCTCCATGCCCAGTTCTGGTCTGCAGCAATTCACAGTTCTCCTTCTTCTCCACAAGGTTGACGTGAATTCTCTATCCCACACTTGGCTAAAGTCCAGCTCAATTGTATCTCTGGCATTCCTCCCACCAGCCAGGGTGGTGCAGGATCAAAACGACACACAAGCTTTGGTAGCTGGGGCCTGGTCTTGGTGAACCATATCAACTCTTTGAATCACGGTTTCCCTTTCTCTCTCTTCACCAACCACCCCTTTAATATTCCGCCTTCAGAGTTTGCAAAGCTTCAGGTCCAGTTCACTGGCCTCTACTTTGTATGGTCTGTTCTCTTCCTCTTAAATACAACACTCAGGACATTGGTCCCTCTCCTGTCCTACACAGTCCAGGGTCTTTGATATGTTATGGGGAGAGCCTTACCAATATCTGTTTTATTCTCTCTTTCTCTGTTTCTGTCTCTCTGACTATCTCTTTCTCTTTCACTTTAGTAGTTTAGGTGAAAATAATGTGAGAGACAGAGAACAAAACATGCTGTCAGGAAACTGAAATGTCCACATCGTGATCCTGGGAATCTTGTTTCGTAGGGGCCCAGTGTGATCACCACTAGGTTCCCTCACCCAGTAGCCATGTGGCCTCAATGCAAATACTGCACTGGCCCAGACTGAATGCTAAGGGCTCAGCCTGTGTGGCCAGAATCCTGTCCTCCATTGACAGCAGCTGGAACCATTCCCCATAACCTCTTCCTACACAAGCCCCTCAAACTCTCCAGATCAGCCCTGTAACGAAAATGAATGCACCGAGGTAGCAAAGCCTCCCCATTTGGCCTGGACTGCAGAGTGCCAGGTCAGCTTTCCCCAACAGGGAAACATGGATAGGTCTAGTGGACAGAGCACTGGCCTGGGAACTGGACCCCAAGGTGAGACTTGTACCTGTCAGCCTAAGCCTGGTGTAGCGGAGAGGTCACTACATTTAGACTCTACATTTAGAGTTCACATGTCTCTGTGAACTAGGTCAGGCCCTCCTCACAGGTCTGGGACTCAGCTTTCTCATCTGCAAAATGGGGATAAGAACTCTCCCACTCTCTTATCTCATGAGAACATTAGGAGGAAAATGGTTTCTAAGCCCTAAAGTCATGAGTAAATGGGAGCTGATGTTATTCCAAGAGGAGGGGCAGCCCAGGACAAAGAGAACCTGGGTCTGCAGAGTGAGATTCCCTGTCTCACTTCTCTCCCTCACCTCCCTGACATCCATGCCCACCCTCAGAGTAGAACCTGAAAAACCAGGGCCCCCTCCTGGTCCTCCCCCTGCTAATACCTGCTGTCCTGTTGTCCAGGGCCATGGTGATGGCCACATTCTGGATGGCATTTACAACAGAAGGACCAGGCTGGCTGTGGGCTGGGGCTCTCTGCCCAGCCCAGCCTCGGGCAGGGAAGACATTAAGTTCAGAAGCACAGAACATCAGAGTGGAAGGGAGCTTAGAGACCATCTAGGATAATCCCTACCTGACTGACACTGGCACATGAAACCATGGAGGCTGAGAGAGAGAAAAAATAGGAAATGCCAGACTGTGTCTGCTGCGATGCAGTTCTCTGTGCCCTGATCCAGGAAAAAGGCATCTTGTTTCCGAGGGCTGGGCCAGAACCCTGGTCTCTTATTGCACCCTTCCCTCACCCCCTCACTTGGGCATGCAGGCCTCCCGCAATAGCACTCACAGGACACGTTGAGTTGGACGGTTCTCTCTGTGCTCAGACGGCCTCCAGGAAGGGTCACCTGACAGGTGAGGTTGGTGCCATGATGCTGGTGCCCAGGGATGAAGGAGACCTCTGAGGAGTGGGCTGTGTCAGAGCTTTGTGTCTTGGAGGAGAGGGCAGCCCCCCTCCAGGAGAATTTGAAGGGCCTGTTTTCCCCACAGGCCCAAGGAAATGTACAGTTCACAGTCACTGGCTTCCCCGGCTCTATCCTCTCTGGAATAGAGATGTCTGGTTTCTGGACCAAGTCTGGAGAGGAGAAAGATAGTGAGCCATGGGCAGGGGAGGGGACTTAGGCCTCAAGTGTCCTTCCAGATGCTGGTACCTCCACCATTCTTCTGATCCCTACTCTGTTTCCCTCATTTTGTGACCCAATTCAGGCCCCTGTTCATTACAAGCCTCCTGGTCATCCTCTCCTATCTTTAGGATTTGACTTCTTCTTGCAGCATGAGTTTAAATAGATAATATATTAAAGATAATATAGTCCAACCCTCAGATGCTACAGTTGGAGAAACTGAGGCCCAGAGAGGTGCAGTTATGTGCTAATTGTCCCACAGGCCATAAGTGGTCATTCAGGGGGTTGAATCCAGCTTTTGGGGGAGCTATAAATGTACTGCTCTTTCTAGAGCACCCCACAGACTTCTCAGTTTTGCCTAGGGTTCTGCTTCCTCACAGAGAGGAACCCATCATGATCCCTTCCATACCAACCTATGGTATCTGGAGCACAACTTCTATATCCTTTACTTCCTTCGCCATTCTCCTTGGGTCATTCTCCTATATATTCCCCTCTCCCCTCGTTGTTTCCTCCACATGAGACCTTGATCCTCAGGGACCTCCCTGGCCAGTCTCCCCCTGAGGTTCCCTTTCCTCCTGCCCTGGGGCCCTCTGCTGGAAGGTGGTTCCTAACCTGTCACATTCACATAAACCTCAAGTTTCACATGAGTATAGTTCCCTTGTCTCTCTCTCTCCATCCAGAAGTAATATTGCCCACTGTCAGCTTTCCGGGCTTCTGGGATGCTCAGGGAGCAGTTGGCCATCCCAGGATTCCCTAGAAGGTGGAATCGGCCCCAGACTTCTTCTTCTACCTCCCGATTTGGGTCATTTGTTGCAACAAGCTTGTCATATTTTTTATGCATCTCTTTCCTAAACCAGTAGCCATGCCCTGGGGAGACTCTGGGGTTGTGTTCCAGACGGGAGGAGATGTTGCAGGTTACCCGGGCACACATCCCCTCCATCACAGTCACCATCGGCTGCCTCTGGACCTCATATCTTGTAATCTGGCACAGAGACCCTGGGGAGAGAAGAAACCTGGGTCACTATCTCCAACCTCTCTTTCTCCTCACCCAATGCCCTCTGTGATCTAGCCCCACTCACCCTCCCAGATAAGGGCCAGCAGTAGCAACATCCCTGGCACCAGAGAAAGCCAGGCCTCCGACATGTCCACTTGCCTCATGGTTTCTTCTGTCCAGCTCTCCACATCATCAGAACAGAGAGGAAGCTGAAACAGGAAGCTGCTGTGCAGGAACAGGCAGATCACTAGTTTCGTCAGAAGAGCAACCAATTTGCTCCAGCCCAGATGGACTTGGACAGCCCAGCTCAAGGAACATTCAAAATTTACAATGGGGGAAGACAGATCTCCTACAAAGGCTGAGGTTGTGGGTGTTTTGTGGAATAGGATGTTTCTATAACAGGTGTGGGTGCGGTGGCCAGTGGCTTCAAACTCTGAAGACACAAAGAGAAATAATTCCCGTGAGGAGGGAAGAGGGGATGCCTCATCTAAAGAAACCAAGGAAGCCACCAGATAGCTTAGGTTTGAAAGAGACATGCATGGAAAATGGAAGCAAGCGCTCTCTCTCTCTCTCTCTCTCCTCCCTTCTCTGTCTGTCTGTCTCCACCCTTCTCTGTTCTCTCTCTCTTCAACTCTCTTGCTCCTTTCTCTTTGTTTTTTCTTCTTCCTCTCTCTTTCCTCCTTCCTCCCCTTCCTTTCCTCTTCCTCCCTTTATCACAGACCTGTGCCAGAATCTGTTGGCCAAAATTACCACTTACCTGCTAGGTGAGCTGATGCCCCAGCAAAGAGTACAAACTTCTGGATGCTATGCATAAACCAACCAGCCTGAAGTGTCACAAAATGAACAACATTTCGGTTAACATTAGTAGAGACCTGGAATGTTTAAACAGAAAGATGTAGCCCCTCAGCCTCAGCGGAATCCCATCACTTTAATGGAGGAGAAACTAGCAGCCCCTGAGTAGGTCGCCTACAATCATATGTGCATTAGAAGAAACTAAAAAGTTGATGAAAGAATCAGTTCTTTAGCACAAAGACTTTCTTCACCCACAAGAATGTTTCATGAGGGGGCAGCTGGGTGGCACAGTGGATAAAGTTCCACCTTTGGAGTCAGAGGACCTGAATTCAAATATGGCCTCAGACACTTGGCATTTATTAGCTGCGTGACCCTGGGCAAGTCACTTAACCCCGATTGCCTCACCAAAAAGCAAAAAAAAAAAATGTTTCACGAGGTCTGAAATATGTGAGAAGAAACTAATCAAACAGCCTTGTTTAATTTCATAAAAACGAGCAATGCGGCTGACCCGAGGAGGACCCCAACCCCAGCTTTTGGTTGGATATTGTGCTGTGGCTGTCCTTGGATGGTTTTCTAAAACTGTATTGCTCCGAACTACATATAAATTCCCTGGCTTTTTTTTTGTTGAATTAGAACCAAGCGGGGATATCTGTGCATGCTCTGTACAACCCACCAGAGAAGGCAAATCTAAGCATTCTTTAAGTACTTCTCCCTCACTGCCTATCCCCTCACTAGTTAGGAGCCGATGCCCAAGGCAGTTAAGTAGAGAAAGACTTGCTGGTCTTTATGGAAGGAAGGAAGGAGGGAAGGAAGGAAGGAAGGAAGGAAGGAAGGAAGGAAGGAAGGAAGGAAGGAAGGAAGGAAGGAAGGAAGGAAGGAAGGAAGGAAAGAAGGAAAGAAAGAAGTATTTACTAAGTGCCTACTATGTGCCAGGGCAGCTAGGTGGTGCAGTGGATAAAGCAATGGGCTTGGAATCAAGAAGATTCATCTTCCTGAGTTCAAATCTTGTTTCAGACACGTCCTAGCTGTGTAACCCTGGGCAAGTCACTTAACCCTATTTGTCTCACTTCCTCATATGTAAAATGAGCTGGAGAAGGAGATGGCAAACCACTCCAATAACTTTCCCAAGAAAACCCCAAAAAGGGGTCATGAAGAGTCAAACACAACTGAGGAACAACTCTGTGCCAAGCATCGTACAAAGCTTTATGAATATTGACTCACTCAGACTTCATGAAAAACCCTGGGAGGCAGGTGCTGTTGTTACCTTCATTTTACAAGTAAGGAAACTGAGGCAAACAGTGGTGACATGGCTTGCCCAGGGTCACACAGCTAGGAAGAGTTTGAGGCTACCTTTGAACTCAGGTCCTCCTGACTCCAGGCCCAGCACTCAATCCGCTGCATCACTTTTGTATCTCTTTATAAGCTACACTTACAAGGCCAGAGGAACCAATATGTCTAGTGCTAAAAGAGCTAGTGGATGTGCTGGTTGAACTGTAACAAGACTCTCTGAATCGGTGCCCTCAGACCCTGGGAAAATTCATCAGCTCAGTTTTAGATCTCCCACCCTGGAGCTGCCGTGATTGGGGAGTGAGGGCAGATTTACCCAGCCACCTGCCAGACCATGGCCCATAGTCTGTCCAACTGCTGCCACAGCCTGCACCATCTTGGCATCTTCACTTTCATTGCATTTGTAACCTTTGACCCCTTTTCTTCATCCTGCCCTGGATATCAAATAATACTGCGGCTCCTTCCACAAAGAGGGTGCTCATCTGTCCGATGGCTCCACTCACCATCCCTTGTGACTCCCTGAATCCAAGCACCCTTTATCTATCACTACAGCCAATAGGTATTGTCCACCCTATTAGAACATAAGTTCCTTGAAGACAGAAGCTGTATCACTTCTATATCTCTATGTCCAGTGCTTGGCACCATGCATGGCTCATGGTGAGTGCTTGGTACATTTACCATGAAGAATGGGAGTGGTACGTTGAAAAAGAGCTAATATCCTTTTAAAAACTAAAAAAAAAAAAGAGAAGATAATGGACTTTGTAGGCTATTGGCTAACTACAATTCGACTTTGCCTTCTGACAATATTCTAGAATGTGGGATTAAAGAAGTCATGTTGGGATCAGGCATATATGCAGAGACCCTCTCAGCTTGCTCAGCTGCTGCAAGCTTCTGATGTGGCAGGTCTAGGAAGATGGCTTCCAGGAGCATTGTGATGACAAATGGGGAAATGGGCTTTGGACAGACTGCAGAGCATGTGTGGACACTCTAGAACTAGTTTTAGTCACCTTAGCTGGGAGGAGTTTTTTCTGATTGGCTACAGAGCTGGATTGTTGGGGACTCTTGAAAAGACCCGAGGCAACTTTGGTTACCCCTTGGCTTTATTTATATCTTAGGGAGCTGATGGCATCTGGTAAATGACCATGTAGTGGGAAGTGAGCAGAACCAGGAGTTGTGCATGGTGACAGTAATATTGTAATGATGATTAACTTAGCTACTCTGATCAATAGAATGATCCACCACAACTCGAAGGACTCATGATGAAAAATGCTATTCACCCCCAGATGGAGAACTGATGGACTCTGGGTACAGATTGAAGCATTTTTTTTTCTTTATTTTTCCTGCCTTTTCATTCATTCATTCATTCATTATTCATTCATTCATTCGTTTGTTTGTTTATTTTTGCAACCTGGCTAACGTGGGACTATGTTTTGCATGACTTTATAGGTATAATGGGTATCATAATTCTTGCCTTCTGGGTGGAGTCAAGGGAAAAAGAGAATTTGGAACTGAAAAAAAAATCTTAAGAAAGACCATGTGGGTAAGGGGGTTGGTTTTAAGATCTTCTTACCTTCTGAAGCCATGTAGTCCACAAGAAATGGGTCTGAATCATTGGTCTTTTTCATTTGTTCTTTTCTATTCTAGGTTCAGAGAGTGGAGTCTAGAACCATGAGAATGAATATGAATCCACAAGAACATGGGAATAGGAATCCAGGCCAGGTTGCAGCCAGCACAGCCCTGAGGAGAAAGGGGTAACTTGCAGAGCTACCCTCTGAACCAATGTCAACAAAATTTGGACTGAGGACTCATCCAGCAGGAATGCTGACCTTGGGGCATGAATTTGGTGGGTCCAATGCTACATAGGAACTGAGCTAAGTCTGAGCTTATTCTATCAGAGACAAGGTGGCTTAGGAGAGAGAATGCCCTGCATGTATTAGGGAAAACGTCTATGTTTGTTCTGGCTATACCTCTGAAGTAAATGGGCCTTTGTAAAAGTTACTCCATGTTAAGTGATTAAATAGAACTGAGGCACTATTAACTGACCCATAGCAATGGTGGAAACAGCCAATGACAGTGGAGGAAAACCTGCCCTCTTATCCCTTTAGAACTTTGAGGGGAGCTCAAGAAACAGCCTGTACCTGAGAGAAAGGACCAGAGCCTACAACGTAGAGCATGAGCTTGACTTTATCAAGCACAGGTCATGCCAAACTGACTTTCATCCCTTCTAAAAAAAAAAAACCAAAACAAAACAAGAACAACAAAAAAGTGATGTACTTTATCACATTTTTTCAGTGTATTCTTTTTTAATTTACAAGGATAGATAAATGATAGATTCACAAATCAGCTATTAAGCACTTATTCGGTGGTGCCAGGCACCATGCTATTCAATGGGAATATAGATAAAAACAAGAAATGATAGTCCTTACCCTAAAGGAGCTTATATTCTAATGGGGGAGAGATTATACATTTGATGAGTTGGAAAAGTGGGAAGGGAAGGAGAAGGGGGCAAATTTGGAAAATCAGGAGTGGTGCCAGGAGAGATGTGTGCCTGAATAGCCTAAGAACCTCATGAAATAGTGGTCTAAAATAGTCATTCATCAATCAGAAGAGAGGACCACAAGGATGGAGGTATATCCAGGCTGCTGGGAAGGAGATTAAAAAAAAATTCAGGAAAGTTAAAATTGGAGTTCTTTTTACATATGGTATTGTTTCGTCTATTGGGCTTCTTGGGAAGCTCTGAGTCCAATCTGTCCTTGGCTCCCAATGCAGACATTGTCATCAGCTGATCTGGGGATGCTACTAAAATGTTGATGAAAGACTAATAAGTCTTCTTCTGGCCAACTGGGGAATAGGAGAAGGAAACCTGCAGTCCTCTCCCAATTAAACAAAAAGAAAAAAGGGGAAAAAACTCACAAAAATGGTTCCTTCATTGGCAATCTCCAAAAAGACAAGCAAGTCTCATTCTTAATTATAAGCCTATCACTTCTCTCCCAAGAGGTAGGGAGCGGACTTCATCTTTGGATGTCTAGAATCACGTTTTGTCATTGCATTGATCTGAGTTTTAAAGTCTTTCAAAGTTGTTTGACTTTATAATTTTGTTGTTGTGTAAACTGTTCTTTTGGAACTGTTTGTTTCAGTCTTCAAGAGCTCATCTAGGTCTGCCCAACTTTCTCCCAAAATGCTCACTCCATCATTTCTTATGAGGCAATAATATTCCATTACATTTTTATACCATCATTTGTTTACTCATTCACCAATTGATGGGTATCCGTGTTAGTTTTCAGGGGGTTCTGCTACTTCAAAAAAGGCTACTATAACTGTTTTTGGACATATGGGTCGTTTGCTTCTTCCTTGATCTCTTTGGAGTGGTAATAGTTTTCCTGGGTCAAAGGGGATTAACATTTTAGTGACTTTGGGGACATAGTTCCAAGTTGCTTTCCAGAATGTCTGGACTAATTCACAGCTCCACCAAAAGAGTATTTCTGTGCCAGTTTTCTCACAGCCTCACCAGCATTTTTCCTTTTCTTTTGTTGTCATCTTTCACAATATTATGAGTGTTAGATAGAACCTCAGAATTTCCATAATGTGTATTTTTTCCTAGTATTAGCCATCTAAAATATTTTATATGGTTGTTGGTAGCTTTGATTTCTTCTTTGAAAACTGTCTGTTCATATCTTTTGATGTTGGAAAATAGTTCTTAGTTATAATTTGAATAAGTCCCTCACATGTATTAGATATAAAATTTTTATAAGAGAAATTTGCTGCAAAGATTTTTTTCTTAATTAACTATTTCCCTTATAATTTTAATTGCATTTATTTTGTTTGTGCAATTTTCTTTTAAAATTTTATATAATCAGATTTGTTCATTGAATCTTGTATGAGCCTCTCTGTCACTTTGGTCATAAAATGTCCCCTATCCATAAACTGAAAAAAATAATTTTGTCCTTGTTCATCACGTCATCATTTAAGTCTAAGTCATTTATCCATTTGGAGTTTATCCTGGTGTGAGATGTTTATCTTTACCTAATTTCTACCAGACTGATTTCTACTTTTCCCAGCAGTATTGGTAAAATTGTAAATCTTTCCCCAGTAATTGGGGTCTTTGGGTTCATCAAACACTAGGCTTTTGTATTCACTTGCCTTTTTAAATATCGTGTAGCTAAGCTTTTCCACTGATTGATCTTTATTTTTTCCACTAGTAATAAATCATTTTGATGACTGCTAGATTGTAGCACAGTATGAGATCTAGTTCTGTTAAATCCCATTTCCCCCCATTTTTTTGTAATTAAAAATGTTTTACCTTCTGTTTCTCCAGATGAATTTCATTATTATTTTATCTAACAATATAAAGGTGTCCTTTGGTAGTTTGATTAGAATGGCACTGAATAAGTAAATTAATTTAGATCATATTGTCATTTTATCATATTGGCTTGGTCTACCCATCGTCAATCAATATTTCTCTAACTCTTTAGGTCTGTCTTTATTTTTGTAAAGATTGCCTTGTAATTTTATTCACATAATTCCTGGGTGTATCTTGGTAGGTGGATTCCCAAATATTTAAATATTTTATATTTATTTTTAATAGAATTTAATTTTTTATTTCTTTTGGCTGGGTTTTGTTGGTAATATACAAGAATGTTGATGATTCACATGGATTTATACTATATCCTGCAACTTTGCTGAACGTATTGATTCAATTAATTTTTGTTGACTCTTTGGGGTTCTCTAGAGAAATCACCATGTCATCCATCAAAATCAGTACTATTGTTTTCTCTTTGTGTTTATTCCATGGGTTTCTGTTTCTTGTCTTTTTGTAATAGCCAGCTTTTCCGCACTATGTTAAATAATGGTGTTGATAATGGGCAACCTTGCTTTGCCAATGATCCTATTGAAAAGGCTGCTAACTCTTATACATGACACATGATGTTTGCTCTTAGTTTTAGAGAGATACTATTTACTATATTAAAGAAAGGTCCATTGATTCATATACTTCCTATTGTTGGGTTTAAAAAAACAGAAACAGATGTTAGAATTTGTTAAAAACTTTTCCAGAAACTATTATTATGTGTTATTGTTTTTGTTATTAATATGGTTTATCAGGTTTATTATCATCTTCTTCACATTGAATCAACCTTCCTCTCCCTAGTATAAATTTAATTTGGTCACAGTGCATGTTTTTAATATGTTGTAGCCTATTTGCTACAAAATAGCTTAAAACTTTGATTTGAACCATTTGGTTTAAACTTTGCATCAATACATATTTAAAATATTGGTCTATAATTGTCTTCTTTGTATCTCTTTGATTTAAGTATTAAAATGGAATAATCAGAAGAGTCTATGTTCTCATCCTCATGAGGCTGTCTCCTATAATTTTGTTGTTTAGTCATCTTTCAGGCAGATCTGATGCTTCATGACCCCTTTTGGAGTTTTCTTGGCAAAGATACTGTAGCGGTTTGCCATTTCCTTCTCCAGCTCACTTTACAGATGAGGAAACTGAGGAAAATATGATTAAGTGACTTGCCCAGGGTCGCACAGCTAGTACATATTTGGGGCTGGATCTGAACTCAGAAAGAGGAATCTTCCTGACTCCAAGCCCAGTGCTCTGTGCCCTATGTCACTACCTAGATGCCCTGTTTCCTATAATGCTGACTCCTATGTTTATTACTAGGTACTGAAACTGTCCAGCACTCTTAGTGTTACAGAAGAGTTATTTTTTTTTCTTCATTCTGAGTAAGCCCTTCTGGTTAATTTTTAGAAACTTCCCCTTTAGCTGTCACTCTAGGCTTCCTGACCCCATCACCCTACCAGTAACATATGAGTGATCTCAGCAGACTGTTTGCCTGTAAACCCTGTGTAAACCCAGGCCCCCAGGGTCTCTGTGACTGCCATGGAGGGTATAAAGGACAAGGGTGTCTCTCAGTGTGTGAAGTGAGTGCATAGTAAAGAGCATGAATGGGATTTGGTTGTGATCTGAGAAGGAACACCTAGGGAAAGTCTAGAGAGAACACAATCACCAGCTAACTAGATTTACCAGATGATACATGGAAACAATTCTGAGCCATAGCTTTTTGGGGATTTCCAAACTTTTGCACAATGAAAAATAAATTCATTTTAAGTCATTCAGCTAAACTGGATATCAATCAATATAAGGCCTGCCAAAGTTCAGACAAAGAGAGAGTAGGAGGGTGAGAGGAAGCCAACAGAGGGACCTATGTGGGGCCCCCTCCTCCTTTAGTCCAAGGGCATGGGACAGAATAGAGAGGCCCTGATGTCACAAAATCTATCTAGTCACTTCTTCTCAACTCCCTATCACTCACCACAGATTCTGCTGCAATCCTCCTCTTCTCTCACCAGCCCCTCCTCATGCCTCTCTCCGCATATGAGCTCCCTTCTTCACAAAGATCAAGAAATGACTCCATATTAGTCATCATTAAATAGACAAAGGATAATTGAAAAGTTCAGAGTTAAAAGGCAGATGAGGGATAGCAAAGAGCATTCTGGGAACAAATAATCTATTGAGAGGAAAAGTGATTACAGCACATGGGGAAAGTGGGTTTTTGTTTGTTTGTTTGTTTGTTTTTATGCCTAGAGGCAGCAAAGTTTCTCAAGGGAAAAAAAATTTCTTATAACCCTTCAGGTTAGCAATACCTAGCCTTCCCATAGCCCTTCACAGTGATATTGAGTTGTTTAAAAGTAAAATACAATTAGGCCTAAAATACTAATTCTACACTTCCCCATTGAATCCTTCCCTGATTTCTACAAGCATACTCACCTCCCCCTTCTCCCAAAAATACCTTTTCTTTCATTCAACAAGACCTTTAATAGATACCTACAATTAGCTAGGGCAGTCATTCTCAAAGTGTGGTCCAGGGACTCCTGGGAGTCCAAATCAAACCCCATCCCCATTTCTTCTTCATCTATACCTAATTCCAAACTAAACCCAGCCCTCATTTTCTCCCTCATTGATAATCAAGTGGCAATGGAGGCTGAGGCAAATCAAGGAGGAGATAAGTCCTTCATTAGGTTCAGAAGGTTCATGGGTTTGTGCAGGAGGGAAGTGACTGGAATGGGTAGAACAGGATTGCCCAACAGGAAGCCAAGATGGTAAGTTAAGTGGGCAAACTGGAAGAGAAAGGGTATCAGCCACTGTTAATGAGGTCAAGTCAATAGACTTGGACAAACCACACTTTGGGCGTGGAAAGAACTGACAGATAAGATTGAGGACAGCCTGTCCATGGCTTTGAAGGGCATTAAAGTATGGGAAAGACACCTCATAGAGGCAAATTTGAATGTCAACTTCAAAAAAGGGAAGAGAATGGAGTTTCTAAATTGTAAGACAGTGAGTGTGACTTCTTTTGGAAAAACTCAGGAACCCATTGACAAAGGGGTAATTTGTGCACATTTACAAAGAAGGAAAGAATCAAGACATCTCAGATCCAGAAGGGACCTTAGAGGTCATGTAGTGCAACACACACCTGATCAGGAGACTCCCCTGTGAGTTACCTGGCAATCGTCCATCAGCTTTTGCTTAAACAATAATAATAACAAATATGACTTTAAGGTTTGCAAAGGGCCTTATGTGTACTATCTCACTTTTCCACACAACTCCAAGAGGTAGGTCATCTTCATGGGATCACTTTACAGAGGAGGAAGCTGAGGCAGAGGGTTAGTGACTTTCTTAGGGTCACACAGTTAGTAGGTGTCTAAAGTGGGTTAGGAACTCAAGGCTTCCTGACTCCAGTTCTGGTACTCTGTCCACTGTGCTGACAGCCCTCCTCATCCTGAAGTTCCAGTGAGGAGGGAACCTGCTTTCTTCAGGAGCAGCTTCTTCCAAATTTGCATAGCTTTAATTATGAGGGTGCTTATGACTTCGATTAAAATCAACCTGTCTTCAGCTTGCACCCTGTGATAATTCCTCCTTTATATTACATCCTTGAGAAGAGGTTTCACATCTTCTGATGTCTATCCTCCACCAGGTTAAACATCCTCTGTTCCTTCAACTGATCCTGCTAATGCCTGATGCCTAGTCTCTTCACTGTTATGGTAAAGAATATTCTCCCACTTAATTTCCTCCCCGATATCATGCCTAGCCCAGTAGCTAGCCAGGATCCCTGTGGCTGGCGATCTTTTCTAATCCTACCTCCTGACCTTCCCAAGTGATCCCTGAGTTCATTACTCTGGGATTGCCTGTATCCTCAATAGGGGCAAAGGGCTCCTAGGGTTTCAATTTGAACTCTGCCTCAGATTCCACAGGAACAATTCTATTTGTAACTGTAATGTAAGAAGTCTTCCTAAAAAAAGGGAAGAAGTTTTTTTAAAAAGTACCCAGAGTACAAGCCACAACTGAGAAGTTCCTCCCCATTCTCAGATGTCTTTCAAAGGTCATGGACAGGTTGTCATCAAATTGAGCTGCCTGAGTTTTCTAAGCCCAAGGCACAGTTTGATCAAGTGGAGTCAGATATGAAGGAGGTGGCTTTATTCCCACACAGAAAAAGGAATGCTAAGCAAATAAAGAATCATTGAATGATTAACAGCTGGTTGAAAAGCTAATATTCCAGCCTTACTGGGGATATTTGCAAACAGTTCTTTTTCAGGGCTGCTCATTAGTAGCTTTTCACCTTCACCATAGCAGCAGAATTCCATGTCCCCTGAGTGGAGCCCAGTCAGCACCATGTGGGCTCTTGCTTTCCAGTGGTCTCCCTCTCTCCCTGAGGGACTCTTTTCCCTCTCCAGGCTTGCCCCTGCTGCTGTTGCTTCTGCTGCTCCTCTGTTGGACACCACCCTGCTGCTCAAGTACCCAGCAATGGAGAGATGGCAGCTCCCTTTTAAGATCTCAGAAGGCAGGGGCAGCTAGGTGGCGCAGTGACCCTAGATTCAGGAGGACCTGAGTTCAAATCCAGCCTCAGACACATAACACTTACTAGCTGTGTGACCCTGGGCAAGTCACTTAACCCCATTGCCTAGTTTAAATTTAAAAAATAAATTAAAAAAAATAAGATCTCAGAAGGCAAAGAAGACACAAATGGGTGGTTGTCCCAAATGGGTAGCCTTGCTTGCCCTCCACAGAGCAGAACTAGAAGGGAGAAGAAGCCAGAGGTGCTTGGGATCAACAGCCAATTAAGAGTCAGCATGGCTGGCAGGAAGCACTCAGAGCTCTGAAGTCAGGACAGGAGGAAGGGAGGAGGGGAGAAAATGACCCTTCTGTCATACATCCCCAAGGGGGTACCACATTTGAACCTCTATTCAAAGGCAGAATACCCTGGAATTCTTACCTCTGGTTTTGAAAAGTATCATTCTCTTAAGGCAGCCTAGAATCACTATGTCACAATCATGACTTATACTGAATTGGCAGGACCCTACAACCCTCAGATGTTTTTTAGACCAGCTATAATCTTAGCCATAGTTCTCCCATTATTATTTCTGAGGGTGATTTTTGTACCTAAGAATAAGACTTGGCACTGATTCCTTTTAATTTTCGTCTTCTTAGAGTTGCCTCATTCTTTCTAGCCTGTCAAGATGTTTTAAGATTGTGTTTCCATCACCCAGTATATTAGCCGTCTCTTCGAGCTTTGCCTCATCTGCAAATCTGATTAGCCTTCCTCATATCATTATCAATCATATCATATCATATCAACAGCACAGAACCAACCACAAGTTCCTGGAGCTCCCCACTAAAGATCTCTCTCCAAGCTGAATTTAAACTATTAATGACTACTCTTCCCAATCAGCTCCTAATCTGCTGAATATATTATCTTCTAATCTAAATCTCTCTGTCTTGTCCACCAGCGTTATCACCAGAGATGTTAGAAAATACTTTGCTAAAATCTGGGTAGTTTGGGGCAAGGCTTGCCTTGCAGGGGGAGTAAAGGAAATGAATGTGATATAAAAACAACAGGCAGCAATGAAAGTTTTATAAAGAAAGTAAAATCCAGGAAAATTACCTCTACAGAGTTCACCTGCTCTAGTAACCTTGTCAAGAGACCAAGAAGTCATGTGGGCCTTGCGTATTCTTAGTGTCTCTGAGAGATGATTGCTTCCTTTTCTAGATGGTCACTAGCCATCCTTTGGATAATGCTTCAATATTTCAGCAGATTTACAACCTCATCAATGTCAGGACTTCCTGCATGGGTATAGATTACAAGCCTTTTACATCTCCTGGCTGGTGTGACGCTTACCCATATTTTCCTGTAGAATGCATCAAATACGTTGGCAGCTTTCCTTAGGTTTAAAAATGCACAGAAGTCTTACAGTGCTGGACTCCTGCCACACACCCAGCCCTCTTCACATTCTCAGCCCATATTTCCTAAATAACATTGATGGGGTGCCTGGTGCTTGCACTCAGACCCCGCTTCCAAGATCATATTTCTCCCTACCTTCAAAACATGATCCCTGACAGTTTTCTCCCCAATCCAAAGACCTATCTCTGGCAATAACTCATGAGTGGGCCCAGTGCGGTAAACTATCTCACTATCTCTCCCTATTACAAGAACAAGTTGACTGCTGTAGAATTTCCCTTGTATTATCTTGTATCAATAAAATTATCATGTACTGATTTCCACAGTTATCATATACTACCCAGAGGTCAAGTTATAGACATCAACTCCGGAAGCTATCTTGTTACAGACATAACAGACCAAAAATACACCCCTACACCCCTTAGGAACCTTCCTGCCACCCCTGTTTCCAGTAGTAAATGACGCCTGTGACCAAGGTTGTATGTCATCACCTAATTAGCATACTTGGAACATAATCGACTACTTTTCCTGTATAAGCTTTAGCATCATTCCAGTTCGGTTGCAGAATCCTTTAAGTAGCTCTGCCCACCATGGCAAGTTCTCTAAGGAGCTCTGCCTGCCATATTAGCACTATAACAAATTCTTGCCAACTTGACTTAAAGTGTGCTTGAGTCCATGAATTCATTCCAGGCACCCCCATCCTGTACTTTGGTCTTGGGGGGGGATCCCTGAGCCTCTTAAACCACATCAATATCATATTTTTACTGCTATTTTTTAAACAAGCAGGTCCCTACTGGTAACGTGCCACAGGCTTTTTATGCCCACTATGACATGTACTCCATTACTATTGTTTATTCGATTCTTTGGGAAGTGTTCTGTCTGTTCCTTGAATCACAGCCATTTAGCGTTTCTGAAAGCATTCTCCAAACCATCCTCCACAAAGCTGCAAAAATCCTGAGGCCAGAGAAGCGGGTTAGCTGATTGCAGAACAGCAGGAGAGACCCATAGCTCCCTCTGCAAACACCCACAGATATAGTCTGTTCAGAAAGTCTGTCCTCTTGGAGCTAACAGGACTCTGAGTTAGCCCAAGATGGAGAGCCCATCTTCTTTGGATTTTTGTTTGGGTGGGGGAGGCAATCAGGGTTAAGTGACTTGCCCAGGGTCACACAGCTATTCAGCAGTCTGGGGATGAATTTGAACTTAGGCCCTCCTGACTCCAGGGTCAGTGTTCTCTCCACTGCACCACTAGCTGTCGCTTCTTGTATCCTTTTCTACCTTTCCCATACTAGCTTCCCCTTTCAACTTGTCCTTTGGACTGAGCTAGGGTAGGGGTGGGGGGACTGCAGAAGAGCTGCAGAGAAGAAGACCCCTGGCCAAGGCCCGAGATGAGATCGCAGCTTCTGCTGCTGCTGGTCCTCTTCTGGAGGAGTGAGTGGGGTAGGAGCTGGGGAGGGGGACAGATTTGGAGGAAGCAGTGGGTGGGAAGAAGGGTCGAAGATGCTGTCTCTCTTTGCTCCCAGGCTCCTTGTCCCAGATACCGAGTGAACTGCAGGTGCCCAGCTCGGTGACGGTGAGGGAGGGGATGTGTGTCACGATCCCTTGCAAGATCCTCCTTTTCCCTATTTTCTTTCCCTCACTGCTAGCTGGTTCCGAGAAGGGGCAGACACTGCCAGAGATAAGCCTGTGGCCACGAACGACAGAAGATCGGGATGTACAGGCGGAGATAGGAGGGCGATTCCACCTCAGCTTGTTTCCAAGGAGACAGGACTGCTCCCTGAGTATCACTGATGCCCGGAAAGCAGACAGCGGAAGATACTTCCTGGAGGTGGCCATTGGAAAGTCACGGAAACACAGTTACTTGGATTTTAAAGTTTATGTGAATGTGACAGGTAGGAAACTCCTTCCAGGGACGGGAGCACTGGGCGGAGCCGGGGCAGCCCTGGGAAAGTCTCTCGTGTACTGAGTTTCGGAGGCAACCGATGACAGGAGGGTGCGTGGGGAAGCTCACAGAGAGAGCTTCTTTGCAAATGTTGTCCAGGGCTCAGGGCTGTGTCTGGACGCGCCATCTAGAGACCTCTCTGCGAGCAAACAGGATACAAGGAGGAGGTGATGGGGCAGCTGGGTAGCCCGACGGCTGGGTCTGAAGTTAGATCTTCGATTTGAATCCCGCTTCTCCTACCTACTACCTGCACGCACATCCCTTTGTTGACATTATTTTTCATGAAGTGCGGTGGGGGTGGGGAAGAAAGTACTTAGGAAAGTGTGACGATGGAGTAGGTGACTAATAAGGAGCACTCTCTTATGCTCCTATAACCCTAGGAATGAGTGTCTCAGGGCACAGGGTAAGGCAAAGAATGGCCCGGGAAGAAGGGACAGTGTTGGGAATCAAATGGGACCACGTTGGGGAAGAGCAGGCTGGTTACAAACAATGAATGACCCCCAGGCCATCACTGGGGGTTACACTGCGCATGTTTCTTAATCCGGAGTCTAGCTCACCACTTTCGTTTTCTTCCCCAGCTCTGACACGGAAGCCAGACATCTATGTTCCCCAAACCCTGGGGGCTGGGCATCCTGTGACCCTGAACTGCACATTTCCTGGGGTCTGTATGGAGGCGATACCCCCCATCTTCTTCTGGAGAGGGGCAGCCCTTTCCTCCAGGATCCTGACAGTGAGCCAGCCTCTTCGTCGGAGATCTCTCTGACTCCAATGCCCCGAGTCCACGGCTCCAGCCTCACTTGTCGAGCAACTTTCGCTAGAGGGCATGTGAGCACAGACTTAACCTGTCCTGTGAGTGCTGAAAGCAGGGGACCCAGAAGAGAGTGAACTGGAAAGAAGATGGTCCAGAACTTGAGATATAGGATGATATTGAATGGTCAAGACATCTGGGGCCCTGGGGCAGGGGGGATATGCTGGAGAATTCTTTCATTTTCTACCCTTGTTTCTGGGGCTAAAGGTCCCTATCTCATCCCAATGCTGAGGAAAAAGCATCCTGTTCCGCCCAAAAGTCACCTACAACTTTCCATTTCAGATACACCGAAGAACTTGACCATCCATGTTGTGTGGGGAAACAAGACAGGTATTATCAGGGATCTATGGGCAGGGCTCTTTAGTGGCCCATGGAACTAAGGGACAAGGGAGACAGGATTTCTCTTTCCAGGGGCTGGTTCTGCTTACAAAGAAATGTTCCTCACCATAGAATAGCAGTACTGATGATGATGATAATGATGATGATACTACCCACCATCATCATTAGCACCATCCTCATCTCATTTATTTAGCACTTTAAGGTTTCCAAGTGTCTCTCCTCACCCCAGTCCTGTGAGTGACTGAGCACAAGAATTATTCATCCTATTTTACAGATGAGGAAACTGAGGCTCAGAGCCTAAGGACTTGCCCAAGGTCTTGTGCATGCTAAGTAGCAGGATCTCAGTTTTAACCCTGGTCTTCTGAAATCAAGTCCAGGGCCCAAAATATTTTAGAATCTTCCCTTTGTCTCAGGGGGGTAGGGGTGGGGAGGGGTTGGTTGGGGGGGGACTAAGTTCAGGTGCTGCCTCCTGCAAGAAGCCTTTCTTGATCACATCTTGCCATGCTCCTCTTCTCAGATGAGCTGTTATTTATTTTGCTGCATACATGGCACATTCCACAGGATAGTCCCTGAGGATGGAGGACTGTTTCTCATCTTGTCTTTGTCCAACTTTGTCCAGAGCCTGACCCCTAGTAGGGGGCAAAGAGTTAGGCTGAGGGGACGTGATAAATGTTCATTGATTGAAATTTCACAATAACAGGCATAGATGAGATGTCAGGGCTTAGTACTCTAGAAACCAAGGGTTGTGCTCTAATACTCCAAATTGCCATCATGGGTTCTTAACCTGGGGTCTATTGACCCCAAGGCATCTGTGGATAGATTTCAGAGGGTTTGTGTATCAGATGAGAAGAGCTTGCATTCTTATTTTCGCTAACCACTGATGGGAATTTATCAATTCTCTCTCTCTCTCTCTCTCTCTCTCTCTCTCTCTCTCTCTCTCTCTCTCTCTCTCTCTCTCTTTCTCTCTCTCCCTGGTGAGGCAATTGAGGCTAAGTGACTTGCCCAGGGTCACACAGCTAGTAAGTGTCATGTTTTTGAGACCAGATTTGAATTCAGGTCCTCCTGACTCCAGGACCAGTGCTGTATCCACTGCACCACCTAGCTGCCCCAGCAATTCTTTCAATTACTTAAAAACATGATTCTGAGAAGGGCTCCATCAGTTTCACCATCAAACTGCCCAAGGGAGCCATGATCCAAAAAAGGGTTAACCCTGGTCAAGGTTTTCTCTATTAGAGGAGCTGACTTGGTGCTCAACTTGGTAGCAGCAGAGCTGATTAGTCCAGGAAGCTTGGTCAGGATCTGTGACCACACCACAGCCATGTTGAGACCAAGTCTCAGGACTCTGGCTGGCCCTGGATAACTCTGTGCCCTGGAAACTTGATACATCTCATACCATCTTTCCCTTAATTGCTAAGGAAGGCTTTTGCAAAAACCCAAGCAGTGTCTGTAGGTAAAGCGGATGGCGTCTGCTAGGGCTGGGTTGAACGTGGATTACTGGCAGAGGGGGAGAGAGGGATAGAAAGCATTAGTTCACCCCACAGCTCTGGGGGTCAGTGGAATCTAAATCAGAAAAAAGGGAAATCTAGGTGGAACTGGATCAGGACAACTTCCTTTGCAACTAAGTGCCATTGCCTTATATTAATTTCTTCTGTGTGACAAGCCTTCTCTCCAGACCTTGGTTTCTCAGCCCTAAAGTTGATGACCTTTTCAGTAGTGATCCCAGGAACTGGCTCTTACCTGCTTCTCCCAGATAGAGAGACCCTCCTTCTACTATGCACTGTGGACAGCAACTTATCTGCCATGTTCAGCTGGACTTGGGAAGGTTGAATTATGAACAGATCTCCAGCCTCAGACTTCCAGACTCTGCCTCTGAAGCTGCCTGGTCTGAGAGTACGGGATAGTGGGGAATATTCCTGCCAAGTCCAGCACCATTTTGGGACACAACATGCCTCCCTGCACCTCTAGGTACAGGGTGAGTAGGAGGGGGATGGTGGTAAGACACCTGCATCCAGGAGCGGGTGAGGTTGGAGAGATGGAGTTGACAAATGTTACCCAGAACTTTCTCTCTCTCTCTCTCTCTCTCTCTCTCTCTCTCTCTCTCTCTCTCTCTCTCTCTCTCTCTCTCTCTTTCTCTCTCTCTCTCTCTCTCTCTCTCTCTCTCTCTCTCTCTCTCTCTCTCTCTCTCTCTCTCCCTTCTCTCTCTATGTCTCTGTCTCTGTCTCTCTCTGCCTCTCTCTCTCTCTCTCTCTCCCCTCTCCCTCGCTTTCTTTTCCCTCCTCAGCCCCAATGCAGAATAATAGCTCTTGGCCATTAATTCTCACCCTGTTCCCAGGAATCTTTATGGGAATAGGTATTCTCCTCACTTATGGCCTCACCTGGCTCTATTACACCTGGTGAGTATATCTACCTCTCTACCATGAGACCCCAGGATCCTGGCCTCCGGTGCCTTGACTTGACCCTTCTTGGTTTTTTTTTTTAATTTACTGGAACAAGGGGAATAACAATGGACATTTTCCCTTTCTGAGAATCGGTCTATATTTCCATCACAAGGTTGGGGGGTTGGGTGGGGAGCAAGAGGAACACCTGGGAAAGAAGTCTGAGAGCTCTATACTGAACTACTCTTTCCTTTAGGCCTTGCATGCTGGACAGAGAAAATGGTGCTGACCTGCACTAGAGAAAGTCACAAACTTGAGCATGGATGTTAGGGAGAGGTCAGGTTTGGAAAACACTCTAACTGGAGATTCATTGAGATCCTCCACTGGGTCACTAGTACAGGACCAGAGGTCCAACCTTAATGGCATTTAAAAGCCCTTCGCAACCAACCTATATCCAACAAATCTTCTAAATAATTCTTCATCCCATTTCCTTGCCTAACTCAAGTCAGCTATGGGCATCATTTTCTCTGCCAACTTTCAGCAGATAATGCTGTCCTCCTGTCCCCTTCCACATCCTCCATCCCAAGCCCAGATGTCGTCTTCCAATGACTTAGAAAAAAGAATAAATGGCATTTTTTTTCAAATGTGCAAGTTACTCAAAGCTGGAAAGGAATCACAGACCAGGAAGTAAGAGAATCCTGCTGCTGCTGCTGCTGCTGCTGCTGATGATGATGATGATGATGATGATGATGATGATGGTGATGATGGATGATCCTCCCTTTCCCTTGGTGTAGACAATTACATTGCCTCTTTCATAAATCAGTGACTGATGAGACCCTAGGCCTCACCATGACCAATGAGGAGCCCAAGAAAGGAGTCAGGACTGAACACAAACTCCACATTGATTTAAAGTTGTCAAGGCAAAGTAGTATTGTAGAGCAAATGGAGGTTAAGAAGCCCAGCCACTTAGAAAGCTAATGAAAGCCTATTGTGCAGTCCAGGGCTTGTCAAATAGGCAGGTGAGACACTGATTTGGGGTGACTAGTCAATCATACCCACACAAATGGATGGAGATGGATGAGGAAGATTTCAAATGACTTCTTCTAGTCACAGACATGGGACATTTACTATATAGAGAACCTGCACTTTTACCTTGGAATTGGGTTCCCAGGGAACACAATACATTTATAGTTAGAGAACTAAGATGTGATTCATCCACTTCCTGCTGGGTGCAACATCCTTTCCTCTTCATCAATTCCTTATACTTTAATCATACATAAACTGCCACATTGCATGAGCATAACCATGAATTTTCAAAGTAATTAGTCGATGGGACATTTTGATCAGTATCAAGGGGAGATGGAGATGGGGAAAATTGGACTGGTTCTGTGACAGTATCCTTCTCTCTCTGAGAAGCACATGCGTTACTTTTTTTTTCCTGTAATGGGGTATGGCACATGTGCAGAATATCTCTGATGGTGCCTCCCACATACAGAAACTGAGAAAACTGCTTCTGGAGAAACGTGATAACATAAGAAAGACATGGCTTAGAAAGACATTGGAGTATGCAGAGACATTCTGTAACTGATTCTGGTCACCTAACCACTTGATGAAGAATGCACTCTTTAATGATCTACAGCAGAAGTGTCAAACTTGAAGCTGGCAAAGTTTAAGAATGGGGTCATCAAATTAAAATATAATTGGGAAATGTTTAAAAAATAAAAAAAAATACAATGCAACATATATGACGTTAATCTTTGGATTTTCTAAGTTAATATGTGGCCCACAGAGATCTGCTTCTATTTGAATTTGATAGTACTGGTCTACAGAGGCATTTGAAAAGATCTGTCAGTTTGGAGCCAATCCATTCAGCTCATCTATTCTTGGCTGGACTCTACACTGGTGTGCCCTCTGAAGCTATGTCTGAGTTTCAAAGGGATCCACAAAGTTCCCCCGATATTATAGTTTTCCTATTTCTCTTTCCAATTACATTCAATTTTTTCCTTTATGTATTTAGATGCTATGCTATTGGGTACATAAATGAAATATTGCCATTGACCTATTCATTAATTATAATACCTTTAAACATAATATATTCCCCTGCTTGTCTCTTTGTTTTTCTATATTTATTTTGGCCCTATGTGAAAGTATGATTGCTATGCTTGCTTTTTTTTTTTTTTAGGAGAAAAGAAGGCAATCAGTATTAAGTGACTTGCCCAGGGTACACCTGTAGTGAGAGTCTGAGGCTGGATTTGAAATCAGGTCCCCCTGACTCCAGGGCTGGTGCTCTTTCTACTACATCATTTAGCTTCCTTCTCCTCCTGTTTTTTTTTTTTTTTGTTTTAGCATAGTAGATTTTGCTTCAGCCTTCTAATTTTAACTGTATATGTCTACAGACAGCATATTCTTTTTTTTTTTAAATGGGTGAGTTCATCCCATTCACATCCTGAGTCATGAATGTTATTCACTTATTTACCTCTAGTGTGTCCTCATACTGGTTTTTGTTTTTCCCTCTCTACTCTCTTTACAAATAGAAAGATGGCTGTGTAGAAGCGAAAGAATTTGCCTGACACTTGTATCTTATAAATAACGGACTCTTTCCTCTGTTTCATCTCTTCTCTCATCCTTACCCTGCCCTGATACCACATTTTTACTCTCTCTTACTTTCCTATTAGTCCTCCCCTCATATTTCTCTCTCCGATATTCAAGATTGTTTTTGCTTATCACTATTCCTTTACATATCCTGTCTTCTTTCTTAAACCTCATCTCTATATCTCCTCTGTTCTTGCCCCCTCCTATTTCCATTTTGAGTTTCATTTCTAGACTAAAATCTCTGGGTAATTGAGTTTAATCTTTCTTTATTCAATCAGATTAAATCTGAGGTTCATAGGGATGCCCTTCTTCCCCACTCCCTCCTTCATGCCTATATAGCTTCATCTTATTCTCTGATATTATGAAATAGAGATTTCCTTCCCCTTCTTCCTCTTTTCCCCAGTAGAATCCCCTACCCCTCCCATTTGTGCCTTCCCCTATGACTGCTGAAGCAGAACAAAAGCACCCACATACCCCATCATTTTCACTTTTCTCTACAACCCTCAAACAGTAAGAGCTCTGAGAATACACTTATTTCGTATCCCCCATTACCATGTAAACGATTCTTCAGCCTGCCATGATGCTTGTTTCTGTTGAATCATTTCAGTCATGTCTAACTCTTCGTGACCCTATTTGGGATTTTCTTGGCAAAGAGGCTGGCGTGGTTTGCCATGGCATGGTGCTGCATACTTCTAATACTTCTTCCTGGGAAAGGCTGAGACTGGTGAACACCTAGGAGCTAGGGGCGTTATGAGCTGCGATGTATTAAACTTATTGGTGGTCCAAACTTCATCTAGAATCAATATGATCAGCCCTAGTGATGAGAAAGAGAAATAGAACCAATCCTAGTCAGAAACTCATTATCTTCTCCCCAATCCAACCTTCTTCCAGTCTTCCCCATTATTGCCAAGCATTATCATACATAGGGGCAGCTGGGTGGTGCGGCTGATTGAGTGCCTGGCCTGGAGTCAAGAAGACTTCTCTTCCTGAGTTCAAATCCAGCCTCAGATACTTACTAGCTGTGGGACCCTGGGCAAGTCACTTCCCCCTGTTTACCTCAGTTTCCTCATCTGTAAAATGAGCTGGAGAAGGAAATGGCAAACCACTCTAGTATCTTTGCCAAGAAAACCCTAAATGGGGTCACAAAGAATCAGACACAACTAAAAAAATGACTAAACAACAACAAAAAAATTTTCATACATGCCTGTAATCCTAGCTCACCAGGAGGCTGAGGCTTGTGAATCTCTTGAACTTGGGAATTCTGAATAGTGATGGGCTATCCAGATCAGTGTCATGCGAGGATCATGAGTATGGAAGTGGGAGCCGCTGGGTGGTCTATGGAGGGGTAAACTGGACCAAGTCAGAAAAGGAATAGCTCAAAGCTCCCATACCAACCAGAAGCGAGACCATGTACTGGCAGCCTGGACAAGATGAGGAGACCTGGTCATTAAAACAACAACAGTGACACCTTTTCCTTTGGCACCTTGGATGGTCAAGGGCGCCACCCTCCTTCCAGTCAATCAGGCTCTCAACTTTGGTGCCTTTGTCAACACTCACTCCACATTTCTGATTAGTTGCTGAGTATTGTCATTTTACAACAGCATAACAATATGATAGCTAATTTATATAGCATAGTGCTTTACCAATACTATCTCATGTGGTCTTCACAATAACCATTGGAGGTAGGTACTCTTACTATCCCTGTTTTACAGATGTGAAAAGCGAAGCAAGCAAAGGTTAAATGACTTTTCCAAGGTCACACAGCACTTGAGATGGGATTTGAACTCAGGCCTTCATGATGCCAAAAGCAGGACTGTCTCCAATGTACTGCTTAACTTCCCACAGCCCCTCCTACACATGTCTACTGCTGTCCACTTCCACAGCCACCACCTTCGTCCAGGCTCTCATCACTACTGATATTGGCTATTTTAATAGTCTTCTAATGACTCAAGATACAGCCAGTGCTTCCCCACTCCAAACCACCCCCTACCCAATTTCTGACAGCATTTTCCTAAAGCAAAATCTGACCATGTCACCCTCCAACTCATCTAACTCCAGGGGCTTTCTATTAGTTCCAGGATCAAATAAAAAAAATTCTGTTTGGTGCTGAAAGCCTTTCCCAGCCTGGCCCCTTCCTCCCTTTCCAGCATTCTTCCCTCCTTCTACTCTATGATCCAGCCACCATGAGCATCTTGCTCTTCCTTGTACATGACATTTCATCTCTCAAATCCTCTGTCATGAACATGACAAATCCTCATGCCTAGAATGTGACATTCTCCCTCCTTATTTCTGCCTGCTAGATTCACCGGCTTCCTTCAAACATCTCTAATCCCACCTTCTGTTGTAAGAGGTCTTTCCTGCCCTGATTCTTACTCCCACCCTTCCACAGCTAGCACCTTCCCTCCAAGGTTTCCTTCCATGTGTACTGTACAATTATTAGCATGTGAAATCTGTCTCTGTTTGTCTCTGTCTGTCTGTCCATTTCTCCCTCATTCATTCATTCATTCATTCATTCATTCTCTCTCTCTCTCTCTCTCTCTCTCTTTCTCTCTCTCTCTCTCTCCCTCCCTCCCTTCCCTTCCTTTCTCTCCCTCTCTCCCTTCCTCTCCCTCCCTCCCTCCCTTCCTCTCTCTCTCTCTCTCTCTCTCTCTCCTCTCTCTCTCTCTCTCTCTCTCTCTCTCTCTCTCTCTCTCCCCCTCTCTTTCCCTCCCTCCCTCCTCCCCTTCTTTCTCTCTAAGTTGAACAGCCAATAATTATTTCTTCCTTCTGTAGCACCCCATATGGGTTACTTCCTAACTTGCTGTTCTGGTCCTCAGGGGAAAAGGAACTACTTACTGTAAGGTTAACCCTATGGGTAGCTATTCCTAACTACAGGCTTTCATCAGTGTGCTTCCCAGTGAAAATCAGCCAGAAAACTTTGATCAACATAATTTACTAAGTCTGTTTAGGAGAAAAGGTGGTTACCAAAAAAGACTCTCCCCATCTCCATCCCCTGGGAAGCACTCTCTCATGGATACACACCTTGCCCATGAGGAGAGTTAACATAAATGTAAAGCAATATGGTGTCAATGCAATATATAAAGAAGGATGGGTTCCCAAACAGGGCCTCTAGGTGGCACAGTGGATGGAGCGCTGGCCCTGGACTCTGGAGGACCTGAGTTTAAATCTGTTCTAAGACACTAGCTGTGGGACCCTGGGCAAGCCACTTCACCCTGTTTGCCTCAGTTTCCTCATCTGTAAAATGAGCTGGAGAAGGAAATGGGAAACCAGTATCTTTGCCAAGAAAATCCCAAATGAGGTCACAATGAATTGGATACCACTAATTGACTAAAGAGCAACACATGTGACCAAAACGACTCTCAATTCCCCTGCCTCCCAGGTCCAGAAGCACTTTCTTTCTGTGTAGAGTTTTCACGCATCTCTAATGGGGTGCAGTGGGTCAGGAGATCTTTCTTAAATCCATAGCCGGAACTCTTCTCTGCATGAAAGGACTTGCAATTTGAAGTTTATTCCTTGGGTGACGATCTTTCTCAATCCATATTTATCCTTAGCTATGCAGCTCTGCTCCTGGCATTGCCTGCTACAGGTCCCACAGATTGAATGTCATGGCCAATGGAGGAGGAGGAGAGAAAGTCCCACCCCACCCCCACACACTCAGAAACATGGACTGCTTGATCATATATAATCTCAAGGGGTATGACTGATTTAGCCAGTCACAAGATGATTCCAGTACAGTGTCTTTCCTTCAGCCTTTGACCTGGGTCCTATAATCCCCTGGAGAGGGAGATAGAGAGGGATGGGGGGTGGGGTGGGGAGAGAGAGAGATTCTCACATAATTATAGGGTTGTAGGAAAATCCTTAGCATACTTCTTGAGGATATTCTGATACATTTATTAATTGATTCTGGGACTATATCAACTAAGAGAAGAAAACTCCTACCTTTAAGCCGATAACTTTTGGGGCCTTCTAAGATGGTATTAATTGAAGTGAGAAGAGGAATGGTCTCCCTTACACTTCAAAAAAGAGAAGAACTGGCAGGGGGGATGGCTTTTCTAAACATTGTCCTCAACAAAAGAGGAACTATTCATGGAAACAGAATAATGGGAGCTGAGAGAAAGTTAAGTCCAACTTAGAGTCTGTGAGAGGGAGGGAAAGGCTGAGTGTTGGCCAACATTCACCATCCATTTGTGGAAAGCACATTTCCAAAGGTTCAAAGAAAGGAATCCATGGCCCCAAATCCTGCCAGAGAAGTCAGACCAGGAGGAGTGAGAAGCCCTCGAGAATGAAATTTGAAAATAGAAAGAGGAACAATTCCAAAGAGGAAGGGGAACAAAAGGGAAGTGGTTAAAAGAGAACAATGGGGTTGCAAAGGGAACTTATCCGCTAACTTAGTTGGTTCTTTTTTCTTATACGTTTTTGTTATTATATCACAGTCATTTCTGGACATACTTTCTTCACTTCTTCACTCTAATTCTTGCAGGCAGTTCAGTGGCACAATGGATATAGGGCTGAACCTACAATCAGGAAGACCTGAATTCAAATCCTGCCTTAGACTCTTTCTAGCTCTGTGATCCTGCACAAGTTACTTAATCTGTGTCTGCCTCAGTTTCCTCACCTATAAAATGGAGATAATGACACCTGCCTCCCAGGGTTGTTTGAGGGTCAAATGAGATAATACTAGTGAAGAACTTTGCAAAGCTTAAGGCACTATATAAATGCTAGCTATTATTATTATTACAAAAAAACTGACAGTGATAGTGCATTTAACATTCCTTTGCCATTCTCCATGGTCTTTTTAAGGTCACTGGTAGCAGCCTAGCAGGCAACTAGGTGGAGCAGTGAATAGAGAACTGGCTCTGGAGTCAGAAAGACTTGAGTCCAAATCTGGCCTCAGACACTTACTAGCTGTGACCCTGGGCAAGTCACTGCACTCTGTTTGCCTCAGTTTCTTCATCAGTAAAAATGAACTGGAGAAGGAAATGGCCAACTACTCCATTATCTCTGCCAAGAAAACCCCAGAAAGGGTCATGATGAATCCAACACGACTAATTGCCTAAACAAGAACGATGGTGTCAGCGCGACAACCCCACCCCCCAGTTATTTCAGTGCTGGCGATGATTCCTCAAAGCCCTGCAAGGAAAGACAACGAGGACAATAATGGTGACTGTAGCTAGCATTTGTACAGCACTTCAACCACTTCACAGTACTTTACATGCATGATCTCATTCTCTCTACTGCAGAAACCCTGGGGACTTGGTGCCACTCTTCTTTTTTTTTTTAACAGAGGAACAATAATAGCACCTAACTCACAGAGTTTTGTGGCAGATAAAATGAGATAATGAATGTAAGGGAAGGGAATATCAGAACTGGGAGAGATAAGTGTCCCAATTTTCACCAAGAAAGAAGGAAAGGAAGGAAGGAAGGAAGGAAGGAAGGAAGGAAGGAAGGAAGGAAGGAAGGAAGAAAGGAAGGAAGGAAGGAAGGAAGGAAGGAAGGAAGGAAGGAAGGAAGGAAGGAAGGAAGGAAGGAAGGAAGGAAGGAAGGAAGGAAGGAAGGAAGGAAGGAAGGAAGGAAGGAAGAATGGAATGGACTAGAATGTGCAAACTATAGCTCAAAGAGTTTGGCTTTAGTTTCTGGGAAAATTCTCCATCATACTATTAAAGGGATGATTAGTGAAGATTTAGAAAGGGTAATAGTGATAACAAAGAATCTTGTTTACTTTGCTTACTTAAGGACAAGATTGGCTGACCTGAGAAATATTTATGTTATTAGATTTTATCCTAGCCAAGACAGGAAAACAAAATACTTAAAGACTCAATTTTCAATGTAATTGTTGAGACCAACAAGCATAAAACAATACAATCTGAATCTTGCAAAAATCATAAGAACAACTTTAGCCCTGAAGAAGAGATATGAGAAGACACCTCTTTCCTGCTGCTTTGCAAAGATGAGTCTATAAGTGGGGAACACTGCATATAACATTTTTTTTTCTGATCTGTTGACCAATTTTTTCTTTCCTTCCTCTTTTTCATTTTGAAAAATGTTTTGTTGTCAAAGGGATGGCTCTGTGGAAGGAAGCAGATGTTGCAAATGTGGGTAGAGGAAAAATGGAGTTGTCCCCAAATGGAATGAGCCATGAGGAGAGTTCTCACTGGAGGGCTTCAGGCAAAGTCCAGAGGAACATTGGCCAAATCTGTAGTGGAGTCAAGGTGCCTGGTTGGCTGGGGACCAAATGGTCCCTGAGGTCCATTTGAGCTCTGATATTCTTCCTCTCTAATTCTCTTGGGCATTCTGTGCCTCCCTGTTACTGTAGAAACTCTCATTGGTCAATCTCATCAGATCAGAAGCTCTGAGATGGCAGAGGCTAGGTCTCTCCCTGAAGAAGCAACCTCCCTCTGGAGTGAGATAAAGCCAGTGAGATGTTATGGAAAGCGCCCCAGATCTTCAGAAAGATGGCCTATGTGGGTTCACCACACGTGACCTTGGACAAGTCCCTTCTCCTGTCTGCGCCTGTTTCCTTTTGCAAAACATCAGATCTCTGAGGTCCTTTCCTTCTCAGATTTTGGTTGTTGTTCAGCTGACCTGTCATGTTTGACTCCTAGTGACTGCTTCTATCCTCTATCTCCCAAAGTCTGTCCAACCTCATGTTCCTTGTTTCCATAACACTCTATCCATCTCATCCTCTCTCGTCCTCTTCTTCTTTTGTCTTCAATCTTTTCCAACATCAGGATCTTTTCCAATGAGTTCCATCTTCTCATTATGTGACCAATGTAGTTAAGCTTCAGCTTCAGTATTTAACCTTTCATGAATAGCCTGAATTAATTTCTTTATGTATTGACTGATTTGACTTCCTTGCTGTCCAAAGGACTCTCAAAAGTCCTCCAGCATCACCATTGACAAGTATCAATTTTTTTTTTTTAAATTTTTTATTAATTTATTTTGATTTATCAATAATCACTCCCATATGCTTTTGAGTTTAAAATTTTTCTCCCCCTTCCTCCCCACCACCCTCCCCAAGACAGAGCACAATCTGATATAGGCTATACATATACATTTCTATTAAACATATTTTCACATTAGTGATGTTGTAAGTAAAAATTAGAACCAATAGGAGGAACCACCAGAAAGAGGAAACAAAACTCAACAGAATAGAAAAAAAAATAGCAATTCACACAAATTGTGTGAATTCCACAGTTCATTCTTTGGATATGGATAGCATTTTCCATCATGAGGCCTTTGGAGATGTCTTAGATCCTTGTATTGCTGGGAAGGGTCAAGTTTCTCAATATTACTCATTGCACAACGTGGCCGTTATTGTGTACAACATTCTCTTGGTTCTGCTCACTTCATTCAGCAGCAGACCATACAAGTCTTTCCAGGTTTTTCTGAAGTCAGCTTGTTCATCATATCTTATAGCACAATAATATTCCATTACATTCATGTACCACAACTTGCTCAGTCATTCCCCAATTGATGGGCATCCTCTCAATTTCCAATTCTTTGCCACCACAGAAAGAGCTGCACAAGCACCAGTTCTGTAGAGCTCAGCTTTCCTCATAGTCCAACTCTCACAGCCATATATCACTACTGAAAAAACCACAGCTTTGACTCTATGGACCTTTGTCAGAGGGGTGATGTCTCTGCTTTTCATTATGCTGTCCAGATTTGCCATAGCTTTCCTTCCGAGGAGCAAGCATCTTTTAATTTCATGGCTGCAATCACCATCTGTAGTGATCTTTGAGCCCAGAATATAAAATCTGACACCACTTCCATTTCTTCTCCTTTTATTTGCCAGGACATGATGGGACCAGTTGTCAAAATCTTAGTTTTTTGCTGTTAAGCTTCAAGCCAGCTTTTACACTCTCCTCTTTAATTCCTCTTCACTTTCTGCCATCAGAGTGGTGTTGTCCACGTATCTGAGATTGTTCATGTTTCTCTTGGCAACCTTAATTCCAGCTTTGGATTCATCCAGCCTGGCATTTCTCATGATGTACTCTGCATCTAAGTTAAATAAATAAGGTCACGACGTACAGCTTTGCCAAGCTCCTTTTCCAATCTTAAACCAATCAATTGTTCCATGTTTGGTTCTAACTGTTGCTTCTTGGCCTTCACACAGGTTCCTCACAGGAGACAAGTAAGATGAAGTGGTCCTCCCATTTCTTTGAGGACTTGCCACATTTTATTGTGATCCACACAGTCAAAGGTTTCAGTATAGTCAAGGAGATAGAAGTAGAGGTTTTTCTGGAACTCCATTGCTTTCTCCATAATCCAGCGACTGTTGCCAATTTGGACTCTAGTTCCTCTGTGGCTTCAAAAATCAGCCTGCTCTCCTGGTAATTCTCGATTCACATATTGGTGAAGCCTAGCCTGCAGAATCTTAAGCATGACTTTGCTGGTGTGTGAAATGTGTGCATTTGTTCAGGAATTTGGACATTCCTTGATGTTACCTTTCTTTAGGATGGGGACGCAAACTGATCTTTTCCTATCCAGTGGCTACTGGTGAGTTTTCCAAATTTGCTGGCATATTGAGTACAGCACTTTAATGGCATTATGTTTTAAGATAGCTCAGCTGGAATTCCGTCCCCTCCACTAGCCTTACTGTTAACTATGCTTCCTAAGGCTCACTTGACTTCATTCTCCAGGACGTCTGGCTCTAGATCAGTAGCCACCCCATTGTGGTTATTGGTGATGTTAAGATCTTCCTTGTGTACTTCTTCTGTGCATTCTTACCACATCTTCTTATCTCTTCTGCTTCTGTTAAGGCCCTACCATTTTTGTCTTTATCATGCCTGCTTTTGCATGAAACTTTCCCTTGATATCTCTGCTTTTCTTGAAGAGATCTCTTATCTTTCTCATTCTCATCCTCAAATACACTTGCATTTTGTTCATGCTCATGCTAATGAACACTCTCAGGTCTCAGCAGCAGGGGCCAGATGGAGCTTCCTCACCAGTCTAGGCCAGCATTGCCTGGATCAGCAATTTACTTTTACTTCTTCCTCATTTGTCATCCTGGAGGCAGAATACCCTCAGCTTCCCCCACTGTGGCTACTTTGGTGAAGTCCCTCCCCTTGGATCTGGGTCTGTCAGAGTGGAGCCCCATGCACCAGTCTCCGAGAATTCCCCTCGCTGGATCCCAGAACTGTTAGGTTCCTTGTAGGCTGGGCTGCCTTAGACCTTTCCTTCTGAACAAGCCGACTGACGTTTTCACAGACTCTGGGGTTGGAGGAGGTCCCAGGTCGGAGCCTGGATCCTTCCTGTACCTTTGTCTCTTCAAGGATGCTGGTATGCCTGCTCCTGCTGCCTGTCATCTGGGGGCGTAAGTAGTGACAAGTGCTGGAATTGGGTGAGCAAGGTGGTTGAGGACTAGGTGGTGGTGGGAGGCGGGGGTGGGTGGAGGAGGGTGCCTCAGGGCCTGGAAAAGCCCCTAAGTTTCTCCCTGTCTATAGAGCATCTCCAAGAAGAGGCAGAATTCAAACTAAACGTCCTTGAAACAGTGACAGTTCAGCAGAACCTGTGTGTACAAGTTCCTTGTACCTTTTCCTACCTTGGGAAGGATGAAGTCAACAACCAGATCTTTCTCTTTTGGTACCTGAGGGAAAAAAACAATCTCACCCTAGTGGCCACCAATAAGCACCGTTTTAACATATCTGAAAGATTTCGAGACCGCTTCAGTGTTATCGGGAATCCCCAGAACCGAAACTGCACTCTGTCCATCAAGAATGCTCAGAAATTGGACACGGGGAAATACACACTCAAGATGGAGACAGGAAAATTAAAACCTGAGTTTAAAAATGAAGTGTCTGTCAATGTGTTGGGTAGGTGACGCAAGGCTTGGGGGTAGCTGGGGGTGCCCATGAAAGGAAGGACCGAGCTGGGGGAAGGTGAATACAGGGAAAGGACCCACTGATTCCATGCACCCGTGGGTAAGATTCACTTCTCTCCTCCTCCAGACTTGACAGTGAAACCAGTTATCAAAGTCCTAGAGACCCTGAAAGCTGGGGATGAAGGGACCCTGATCTGCACGATGCCAGGGGCCTGTGAGGGGGTGAATTCCCCCACCTTTCTCTGGACAGGGTCTGCCCTCTCCTCCCAGAGTCCTGGCACCAGGACCCATGCCTCTTCAAAGCTGTCTTTCACTCCAAAAGCCCAGGACCATGGCACCAAAATCACTTGTCAAGTAACCTTTAAGAAGCCCTATGTGACCTCAGAAAGGACTATGCATCTTCACGTCACCTGTAAGTCCTGGGGGCAGGAGCTGGGGCCCAGATGAGGGAAGATGGTACACAGAAGGCTTCTGTTTTCTCTCCAACATCTGAAGAGAAGTTCCAAGCTTAACAGCTGCTGAGTTACATGTTTCCATTACAGATCCTCCCAAAAGGCCAACCATTCAGGTTTACCAGGGAAATTGGCCAGGTAGGAAGCCAGGCACAGGTGTTGGGAGTCAGGGGAGGAGAAGAGGATGCAGGGGTTGCGGCATCTGTCATCACCTTGTCTGGGGCTGCTCTCTCCCCAGTTCTAAAGTTCCTGGAAAATGTGTCCTATCTGCCAGTGTTGGAGGGCAAGTCCCTGAATCTGAGCTGTGCTGCTGACAGTAACCCGGCTGTCTCTCTAAACTGGACCAAGGGGAAGCGAACTCTGACCTCCTCCCAACTTTCAGCTGCTGGGGTTGCAAACTTGCAACTTCACCAGGTGGGGCCACGCGACTCTGGAGAGTACACCTGCCAAACTCAGGCCCCACCGAAATCTAGGAAGGCCTCCCTGGTGCTCTCTGTGCAGTGTGAGTGAGAGAAACTGAGAATGGAGGTGGGGGTGGCATGGGAACTGGGAAAGTAAAGAGGGCAAGAGCATCCTGCAAGCTCACATGCTTTCCCTCATCCCCAACAGACCCCCCGAAGCTGCTCAGCTCTTCTTGCTCCTGGGGTGAGGAGGGCTTGCTCTGTGCCTGCTCTGTCCAGGGCGAGCCGGCCCCCTCTCTGCACTGGTGGCTGGGGGACAGCCCTTTGCAGGACAGCAGCGGCAATGACACCTCCAGGTTGTGTCCACTACCTCAGGGGTCTGGACCAACAGTAGCCTGAGTTTGAGGCAAAGCCAGATCCTGCCCTCAGCCTCCGCTGTGAGGGGAAGAACTGTCATGGGACGCACAGTGTCAGCATCCTGCTGGTTCCAGGTAAAGATCTTGGGGTGCCAGCAATAGGGCTGGCAGGCTGGATGCCTGGGTCCCCACACACCACCAAGACCTCATTTAGAGTGTCCTAATACATCTCTCTGCCCCAGTCTCTCTCCTCTCCAATCTACACAACTGACCAATGGATATCCCAAAAGCACAGGGCTGATCCTGTCACCACACGCTTAAGGAGCTTCAAGGGGATCACTTCACCTTAGGGACAAAGTGCAATTTTTTTCAGCTGGGCTTTTTATTTTGTGCTTAAAAGTTTTTTTTTTAAATTATGAACTTCATAAACACCTAAAAATAGCATTTCCGTGTAAATAGGAGAGGGCAAAAAAGAATAGTATATGAAACCACAAATCTTTGTTCCATACAGCTTGCTTGTTTAAAGAATATGAGAAGTTCAACACGTTGCTTTAAAAGCCTTCCTGCTTATCTCGCCATCTATTCCCGTACTTTTGTTCTCTTCCTGGCATCCTGAAAAAGGCTTCAATGACCCTCTTTTTCTTCTTCTTCTTTTTTTTGAGGGGAAGTTGGGGGACATTCTACCATCACTTGTCAAAAACAATAGTATGTATTAGTAAGTATGGTCTACGTATTCACCATGTCCACGTATTTTTGTCTCATTCCATATCTTGAGTTCTTTGCCTCTCTATAAGGGGAAGTACAATGGATAGAATGCTAGGAACCAGAAAGACCTGAGTTCAAATCAGCCTTAGACACTTACCAGCCATGTGACCCTGGGCAAATCACTTGCACTCTGTCTGCACCAGTTTCCTCAACTATAAAATGAGGACAATAAAAGCACCCATTTCCCAGAGTTGTTATGAAGCTAAAAATGAGGTAATGTTTGTAAAGCGCTTAGCACAGTGCCTGCATGTGCTAAGCACTATATAAATGCTCATTTCTTTCCTTCCTCTGGAACCCTGCTTGGTCACTGCGTTGGGTCAAAGTTCTTAAGTCTTTCAAAATTTTTTTTTTATACTGCTAGAAGTCAGTTAACAAACATTTAGTGCCTACTGAGTGCCAGGAACTGTGTTAAGCTCTATGGATGACATAGACAGGTAAAAGATGATCCCTGGCCTCAAGGAGCTCACAGTCTGATGCTATTGATACTGTATAGATTGTTCTCTGGCTTCTGCTCATTCACTCTGTATCTGTCCACACAAGTCTTCCAAGGATTCTCTAAAACCAAAATTTCCCTATTTCTTTTGGCACAATGGCAGTCCACATTCACATAGTATACCTCCTGGTCTGTGCAGGAGGTCTGAAGCACAACTCCCTCACTAACCTAGGCCAGACCTTCTTGAGTATTTACTTCTTCCTCCTCATTTCCCTCCCCAGAGTGAGAACATCCCCAGCTTCCTCAATGCAGCTGCTCTGTGGTGCTTATTCTTCTGGGTCTGGGTCTGCCAAAGCTGAGCCAGGTGCAGCAGTCACTAAAAACTTCCTTCCCTGGCTCCCAAGATTAAGTTCCTTACAGGCCCCTTCTTTCTTCATAAAGTGGCTTCCTTGGGCCCCTCTCTACCTGGACAGGCTGACTGATATACTCAAAGATACTGGGGCTTCAGGAAGCCCTGGGACAGAGCCTGGGTCTCTTCTCTAGCCTCAGAGATGCTGGTTTACCTGCTTCTACTAACCCTGTTGGCGACATAGAGGGAATGTAAGTGGTGGTAGATCAGCATTGGCTGGTAGATGGGGGCCTCAGGATCTGGGGGAGGCACCTAAAGTTCTCCCTCCCTACGGTTTTCCCAAGAGGAGGCAAGAATCAGTCTGGATGCCCCTGAATCAGTGACAACTGCAGGTCCAAGTTTCCTATACCTTCTCCTACACTTGTAGCGGAAAAAAAAAAAACTGCACCAACCAGATCCTTTTCTAGTAATGTCACTTCTATTGTTATGTAACCAATGTGTCCTTTCTTTGAGTTCACCCACATACCATATTAATTCTATTCTATAATTTGTTCAGCCACTACGTTTCCTCCTCCTCAGTTTCCAGTTCTTTGTTGGAATGCTAGAAAGCTGCTATGAATTTTTTTGTGCTTTTGTGAACTTTTCCTCTTTCTTTGATCTCTTTGCGGGGGATACAAGCCTAATAATATTATCACAGGGTCCAAAGTGTCCAGTTCTAAATTGCCTTCCAGAATAGTTGGTTAAAATCCATAGTTCTACCTATTGCATTATTAGTGCATTATTAGTATGTCTCTCTTCCCATAATCCTTTCAACAATGGTGATTTCTCTGTCAACTTTGCCAATTTGATGGATTTAGGGTTGACTCAGAGTTGTTTTGATTTGCAAATCTCTTAATATTAGTGATTTGCAACTTTAAAATGTGGCTGTTGATGATTGATTTCATTCATCCTTTGAGAACTACCTGTTCATATCCTTTGAACATTACCTATTACATATAATATACAAATATATGTATGTGTGTGTGTGTGTAACTGCATTAAGATTTTTGGGATATGCTGCACATTTACCTTTCTAGATTTTGCTTATTTGCATTAAAGTTTCTACCAAATTCTGATCTTCTCATCAGAAAAACCTCTATTCTATTAAATATTTTTTTTTCTCCTGTACTATTTTAATTTCTCTTTTACTTATCTGTTTTGGTTAATTATATCTAGTTTTTAAAGAGACACATTGAGATCTCCAACTACTACAATTTTGCTTTCTATTTCTCCCAGTAATCTGATTCACTTAGCTTTACAGGGTAAGTTATTCTTGCTTATTTGACTTTCCCATTTGCCCTTTAGGGTACTGTATACCAAGATCTGCTCTCATTTAAAGTAGAAGCTGCCAAAGCCTGTGTGATTTTCACTGTAGTTTTTTTAGCATGACATTCTTGGGAGTTTTCTTCTTGGAGTTTCTTTCAAGAGGTGGTGGGTGGATTCATTTTATTTTCACTGTATTTTCTAGTTCTAATGGATCTGGGAAGTTTTGATTTATGATTTGTTGAAATATAGTAGGGGCAGCTAGGTGGCACAGTGGATAGAGCTCTGGCCTTGGAGTCAGGATGACCTGAGTTCAAAGCCAGCCTTATATAGTATATAAGTTTCTTGGGGGGTGGTGGTCATGTTTTTAGGGAACCTCATTTTTCATAAATGAACTCTCCTTGACCTGTTTTCCAGGTCAGTTGTTTTTATAATATTTTTGTCTCTTACCTCTCTTCTACTTTTCAATCTTTTTTTGTTTCTTTTCTGATATTTCTTATTATTTCATGGAATTATTTTGTTCTATTCTAGTTTTTAGCAAATCCACTTTGTGAGGAGTGTATATAGTTTTCTGTTCTCTTTCCATTGCTTTCCTCTTGAGCTCTTATTTCATTTTAAAAATCTCTTGATTCATTTTTTTTTGTTTTGTTTTGTTTTTTGTCTAGGTAATGGGGTTAAGTGACTTGCCCAGGATCACATAGCTAGTGTCAAGTGTCTGAGGCCAGATTTGAACTCAGATCCTCCTGACTCCAAGGCTAGTGCTTAATCCACTGTGCCACCTAGCTGCCCCTACTTGATTCATTTTTTACAGAGATTCCTGTAGACCTCATGGACAATCCAGTTTTCTTCTTTGGGTCTATGCTTGTAGTTGTTATGGAATTATTCTCCTCTTTTAAATTGGATTTTTGTGTGTACCTGAGTCCATACTTTTTTAAATCACGGTCAGTGTCTTCTGCTTATTCATAGCTCCAACCTTGGTTTCTGAATTGAGGCTTTATGCCTGGGCCAGTCTCTGTTCCCTGGTAAAATTTTGGCTGAGGTAATTGACATACTGTGGTCTTGACCAGGTTCACTTGTATTCCTGCACTGACCTCCACCTCCTAGGGTGTCTCTTCACTCATTGATCTTTGAGATTCATAGAGCTATATCTTCAGGGCCTTTGACCTCCAATGTTCTTAGATCTGGGGTATCCTAAGTCTGAATATTTCCATCAAGGACTGATGTCTACCACCTTGACTGCTTCCAAAGTCACAGGAATGTGTACTTCTAACCATTCTGGGATTTTTTTTATTCCAAAGCTTCTACTCTTGCTGTCTCTGGAGAGAGAGTGAAGCAAGTTTGAAATGTCCTTGACTAGTGTCTGAGATGCCCTGAGGCTTTAATTTTGTTCACCTATGCTGGCCTAGCTCTTCTGTCAGGTTCCCTTTCCTGTTGGCCATGGACTTCTGGCTTATTTTTTATGCAGTTCTAGGCTGGATGAAGTCATTTTTGTTTTTGGTGGTTTCTCTTTGGACTTCTTGGTCATTATTTGGTCGGTGCAATTTTTAGATTGTTGTTGGGGTAGGTTGCAATAGCCTCAAAGTAGGCAGTCATATATTTTTAATTACATTTTTTTAAATGAAAATTCACCTTCTCTCTCTCTTCTATCTCCTCCTGCCATTGAAAGAGAAAGAAAAGTAAAACTCCTGTTATGGACATATATAGTCTAGCAAAACAAATTCCTTCATTGGCTATATTTAAGGGGGGAAATGTCTCAGTCTGTTCTGTGAGATAATCACCCCTCTGTCAGAAAGTGGGCAGCATAACTCATTATGAGTTTTCTGGAATCATGTCTGGTCATTACATTGAACAGATTTTTAAATTCTTTCCAAGTTGTTTGTCATCTTAGTCTGCTGTTTGGCTTTGACAACTCCTCACAATCGGACTCCAGTCTTCCTTTCCAGGCTTATTGCATCTCACTCCTCTTCCCAAACCCTATACCCTGTTCAAATTGCCCTACTTGCTAACACACCACATCCCATCTCCCATCTCCATGCCTTTGGCCAGACTGTCCACCATTTTGAGAATGCACTTCCTTCCCCATCTCTGCCTTTAAAAAGCTCAGCTCAGGTATTACCTCTTACATGAGGCCTTTCCTATCTCTGCTTCCCCACCTCCTTAGCCCGCTAATAATTCTTTCCATCATCTCCCCCACAAAAGGAAAAAAAAATCTTGTCTTTACTTTGCAGATATTTTGTATCTATTTATACGTGAACATGTTGCTTCAACTGATAGAATGCTAGTTTGTTGAAGGCAGGATCTATGCCTAGAACAGTGCCTAAAAAGTGTCAAATAAATGTCTCTTGGTTGATTAATTCACCCCCATCCCCTTCTGTGTTCAGACAAAACCACTCAAGGCACTGAAATGAACAAGAAATCACTGATCATGGGAGCTGCCTACGGGGCTGCCGTCACTGGCCTCTTGGCTCTTGGCCTCCTTATCATTGTGTGAGTGTTGGGGCCGGCAAGGGACGGGAGTGTTGGATGCAGTTTGTAACCCCAAGGTCCACATCTCAAGAGGTTGTCAAGAGTTTTCTGGAATGAGTTATACACTTCTGGAAGACTATGACCATGGGTTTCTGCCCCCAAGAAAGGTTCTGTGACTGATGTGACTTCACTGGCTAATCCAGAGTTTAAAGTAGGTATTCTTAACTTTTTTTGTGTGTCATGGATCCCTTTGGCAGTCTGGTGAAGACACTTCTCAGAATAATGTTTCTAAATACATAAAATACTTAGAATTACAAAGGAAAACAATTGTATTTTAAATAAAGATATCATTTTTCCCATATAAGTTTATAGACTCCTGAAATCTATCCAAGTTAAGAACTCCCAGTCTAAAGAATAAATGATAATAAGATCATTTTACATGTTGGAAATGTTTTCCAAGGCCAAATATTGTCCCCCTCCCCCTCAATGGGAGTGTCCATCAATCAGGAGCTTTGAGCCTTTGAGACTGGTAACACTAAGGGTTAAACATCAAAATGAATAACAACCAATGTAAAGTTCTGCATAGGTCAAAAAATCAGTTCTAGCAGTCTAGCATGAGGGAGGTGAAACAAGGCAGCAATCTGTGTTGGAAAAAAACTCATGAGATTTTTTAGGGGGTTTTAAGCTCATTGAGTTAAGAGTGTGACATGGCTATCAAAAAAGCTGAAGGGACTTTTGACTGCATAAACAGAAGCATGATCCAGAATGAAACAAGTCACAGTCCCTTTGCCTTCAGTCCTAGTCATCCCATGGCTGGAGTATTCTATTCTGTTTTGATTGCCACATTTTAAGAGAGAAAATGACAAGCTAGAGCCTGTCCAGAAGAGGATGGTCAGGATGAGGATGGACCTAGAAACCAGGAATACAGAAGGAAATGAGGCTGCTGAGCCTGAAGAATAAATAAAAGACACAGGGAGTCTATATTAGCTGTCCTCAAACACCTAAAGCGCATAAAATAGGGGAAAGGAATTAGATTCATTCTCTTTGTACCCTAAACCAAAGAACAGAGAGGCTGATTTCAGCTTCACATCACAAGCAATTTCCTCACTATCAGAGATGTCTAAAAGTAGAATGAGTTGCCTTGTATGGTAGTGAGTTCTCCATTGCTGGAGATCTTCAAATAGAGGCTGAATGGTCTTTTCTTGGGCATATGGTAGAATGGGTTTTGGTTTAGCTATGAGTTGCACTAGATCAACTTTAAGGTCCATTCCAACTCTCAAATTCCATGATTCTCAGTCCACTTTGACTTTCAGAGGGTGGTATTTTCAGAATCTTTTAAAAGCTCCTACCTTTTACTAATTTTCTGGCTACTTCCCCACAGTCTTTTCTCCTAGCGAGTATTGTTGTCTTCATACCAGCCATTCCAGGGGTCTCAAAGGGGTGGATGAAGGGATGAGGGGCATAGAGAATAAGCCCTAATCTCTGGTCACTATGCATTCATCTAATCAGGGTGAAGACTCTTAAGAGGAAATCACCAGAGGTGAGGACTAAAACATCTGAGACTGAAGTCAATGAAGATAACAGGCACCTTCCCTCAGAGGCCATCCCCCTTGTGAGTAACTTGGGCATAACCATTTCCATTTCTGCTTATCCATTATCTGTCTTTATTACTGTTGTTATTATTCTGCACTCTGTGAGTTTGTTTTATTTTATCTTAGTGACTAGTCAAAGTCTTCGGTGTGGGAAAAATATCTAACATGTGATGTGAAAATCTAAAGAAGAAAAGGGTTGCCCACATCAGCATCAGGACAACTGGGGAATTGGAATCCTCCTGGAGGTCATAGAAGGAATGGTGTCAGAGGAAGAGCAATAGGGGCTGTCCCTCTCAATCCCCCTTCCCTACCCCTAAATCTGGAGTGTGCCCTGTTAAAGGCAGATAAAACCATCAAACACCTAGTTGACAGTTAAGATAGAAGAGCTGGACCTCTCTTGCCAGGGGTTATGGAGTTACCAATGTGGAAGGGTTCAAGGGCCAGGGAGAACAGGAGCCACTCCTCAATAACTCTGAATGTGGCCTGTGAAGGAAGATGAAAAATCTTAAAGAGTAAGAGAGGTGGTCCCATCTAGCAGGAGGGAAGAAAGAGGCCAGCCAATGACCTTTCAAGAACTGAAAATGTCTTCCAGTCTTTCTTTCCCCAACTGTTCTTATCCAACCACCCTCTTGCCCAAGGACCCTATGGGCCACTCTGACACCATTTCCTCTCCTCACAGACTCCAGATGGGATACTGAGGTTGAAAAGTTCCCTGAGGCCCCCACCCCCTGACACATCATGCCCCACCTCTAAGGAGGGACCCGAGCTGCATTATGCCTGCCTCAGCTTCCAGAAGCTGAGCCCCGAAAGTCCCCAGGAGTCTGCATATACTGGCACTGAGTATGCTGAGATCAAGTTTCAAAAATAGCCTTTGTGAGGAAGAGAATGGAAGAGGAGCAAGATGCATGGTGGTGTTGTTACTGAAAGAAGAAGTCAAATGTGGTATGAACAGAACCCTACTATCACTGGGTCATGATGTTATTTTTTGTAAATAGAAGACAGGGTATCATAATAAAGACTGTCAGAGTTGGGAGGGCCCTTAGAACAGGGAATGTCAAGTATGGGAACAGTATGGGCCCTTAGAACAGGCAATATCAGAGATGGAGAGGAGCTTAGATCAAGGAATGTCAGAAATGAGAAGGGACCTAGAATACTCTATGTCAGAGCTAGAAGGGCCTTTGGAACCCATAATGTCAGGGATAGAAGGGCCCTTAGAACACAGAATTTCAGAACTGGGAGGCCACTTAAAACACAGAATTTCAGAGTTGGGAGAGAAGGCAGATAAAGAATGTCAGGGAGGGACCTTAGAAGACAGATGTCATGTCAGAGCTTACAGAACTTAGAACATAGAATGTCAGGGATAGATCAAGAGGGACCTTAGAACTCAGATTTCCAGGACAAGTAGAAACCTTAAAACAGAGATTGTTGGACCTAGAAAAGAATGTGAAGACCACTTAGGCCAAGTTGTTGTCAGACTAGAAGACATGTTCTCTCCCTAGCTAGCTGTATACCTTGAGGAAATCTACTACCCTTCTCTAGGCCTCAGTTTTCCCATCTTTAAGAAGCAGTCAGTCCAGGTAACTTTTATGGCTCCTTCCAGCTCTGAAATTCCATGTTCTTTGTTTTGGGGGGACTTTTGGTGGAGGAGTTTCCAAGGCAGATGCAATTAGAAAAAACAACCTTCCATTGAAATGCGCAAATATTTTCATCCATAAAGAATGCATGAAAAAATTATCAGAATGAAGCAAAAACAGCCTTTTAACTGATTGTGTGTGTCCACAGACTTAGTGAACAATTGTTCTTTCCCCAACAAAAGCTGGGCATGTTGATTTTTATTCTGTAGTGACCCAATGGGGCTGCTTGGTTCTGTGACCCCCTGAAATTCCTATGAGTCCTTGATGTGATGTAGTGCCTCCCTGCTCTGCCACTCAATTCAATTACATTCAATTCAATTCAACAAATATTAAGTGCCGGTCGCTTCAAGGAGTGTATACGGTACTGGGTGGATAGAACATGTTTACAGATAAGTTTGTAAAAATACATTCAAATTATACAAAGTATTGTATCATCACCTCATAGGTTTAAAGAAGGAAGTAACCTCAAAGTCTACTTAGTTTTACAGATGGGGAAACTGAGTTCAAGAGAGGTTAAAGGTCACAAGAAAGGAAATATAAGTTCCATTTTAGAGATTTTGATAACCAACAAGCAATTGTTAAGCTTGTTAAATTGTTAAGTTACTATATTCCAAGAATAGTGCTGGGCTTTAAGGTATCTCCCAAGGCTCTGTCCTGGGTCTTCTTCTCCCTCCATGTTATTAAACTTGGGGATCTCATTGACCCCTATGGATTCAATTATCATCAATAAATAGATGATTATCATCAGATCTACTTATCTAGCCCTAACCTTTCTCCTGACTTATTCTTGAATCTCCAGCCACCAGTTGGACATCTTCTATAGACATCTTAAACTCAGTATGTCCAAAACTGAACTCATTATCTTTCCCCCAAAACTATTCCTTCTTCTAAGCTTCCTTGTTACTGAGGGTGAAGGCACCACCATCTTCACAGTCACCAGGGCTTATAACCTAGGTGCTGCCCTCAGCTTTTCACTTTCTCTTTCACCGTCCAATATCCAATCTATTGCCAAGTTTTGTAGATTCTACCTTTGTAACATCTCTTGTTTTTGGCCCGTTCTTTCCCCTAACACCGTCACCACATAGCTTTGGGCCGTCATTGACTTAGCTCCTAACATGTAATAGTCACTTAAAAATTCTTGTCTACTTGTGGATACAAATACAAAATGAGAGAGTCCCTATCTTAAAACAAAAAAACAAAAACCAAACACATTCTAAGGATACAGCAAGTTATGGATAATTAAGTACAGATGTAGCCCATGTAATTTCTGAGGATCCTCATCCTAACTCCCATTCTCATGGACAAGTTGGGTCTCCAGAATTTGGCTGGCTACATCACCCACACAAACCTTTAGTGGCCCCTGAAGTAACAGGTGTGATTTTGTAATACCTAGGACTCGAGCCCCCACTGGTGTGCTTCCCCTATAAATTATCAATTGAAAACCATTCAATCAGCCAACCTTAAGTAGTTTTTTTTTTAAAGAAAAGAGTATTTATAAAGAGAATACAGTAAGAGCAATTGGTACAAACCATCCCTCCAAATATTTGGAAAGCTCACTTTCACAAGTACATATAGAATCCAAGGGAAAGCGGGCTCAAGCCCAGAGAGTACATGTAACAAAGGGATAATTCATGGCTTTTGGTTGCTAGTTTTCTTCTATTTTCTTCCATTTGTGGGATGTTGAGGTAGTTTCCCTTAAGCATGGTGAATCTTTGTTCAGTCCGTCCTTGGCTTCTGATGCAGATACCACTGTCTGCCAGTCCAGATGGGAAGTGCAACATCCTCTAAATTGGAAGGTCCTTCCCCAGTCAAAGGGACTCTAGGAGAAGACCTGGCCAAGGCTAGAGTTAATATTTCTCCATCCCCCTTAGGTGCCTTCTCTTCAGGGAGGTGCTGAGAAGCAACATGTTTTGATTTCTCAAATTCTCTTTTCCATCCAACTCAATGCTTTTATACAGAATGTAAGGAAATCCCCCTACCAAGTTGGAACACACTTCTTGCTTGGTATCATTTCACTTCATCAAATGACTTCCAAAGATTTCTGAACTTAATTTTTTGGCCTATGAATGATGGATTGATATATATATATATTCTGACTTCGTTAAGGTATCTGGGTTAAGAAGGTAGAGGGGTGATTTCTTATGCTAGATATATACAAGATGAAAACACAGACTTGGGAGACACTTAGTAACTGGGGAGATTAGATTAGAAAGGCCTCCTGAAGGCTTCTTATGCTTAGGCTTACCCTTGAAGGGAGTTATGAATTACAAGGGATAGAGGTGAATTGGGAGCATCCTGGGAATGGACCCAAGTTGTACAAAGGCAAACAGCAGGAGATGGAATGTTGTTTAAGGGGAACAGAAACAGCATAGTTTGGCTGGAGTGTAGATTGTGTGATGGGTAATAATGCTTAATCAGCCTTGAACTAAGGTGGTGATTGCATCATAAGTGTGAAGGGAACATGTCCGAGAGATGCTGAAGACATGGAATGGACAAGACTTGTATGAGAGACAGTAGAGTCAAAGACGACTCCTAGGCTGGAAGGATGATAAAGTCCTCAATGGAAATCAGGAAGTTAGGAAGTGGGAAGTTTGGAGAATGACATCATGAGTTGTTTTGGACGTGCTAAATTTGAGGTGCTCAAGGGGCATCCAGTGGAGATATAGAGAAGGCAATTGGAGATTCTAGTCAGAATAAAAGGACTGGGAATCATCTGCTTAACAATTGAATGCATGGTACTTGATGGGGTCACTAAGAAACTGACTATAAAGAGAGAAGAGGAACTAAGATCAGAGCCCAGGCACACCCACACTTAGGGGCCCAAATGCTGAACCTACAAAGAAGAAGCAATGTTATGACAGATGGAAACAAAACGAAGCGAGGACATTGTTTAAAAAAAAAAACCCAGAGAAGAGAGAATGTCCAGAAGGAGGGGGTGGTCAATAGTGTGGAGAGAATAAAAAATGGGGATTGACAAGACTTCAATGGATTTACCATTGTAGCCCCTTTTTAGCAAGAGACCAGTTGAGAAGTGTAGTTCTTCCATTGTAAGAATGGACTGCAGTCAGACGCCCCATGGCCCGGGTGAAACTGGGGTGCAGATGAGCAGACCAAGAACGAGTGCTGCTCCCCCGAAATGACGATAAGCGTGAGCTCTGTATAGTTCACTGAAACCGGCTAGGAATGATCAGCCTGAACAGCATTTGCTGCCAGATGCGGGTCTAGTGACTTTACCCTCTCTCTCTATTGTCCTTCTCTGCTCTACTGCTGTCTCAAGAGTTGGGATCACTTCCCTTTAGGAGTTTCCTCCTCTCTTTAAATGTGGCCTGTACTTTCATAACACATTTTGCCTCTAAATAAAAATAAGTTGATTTTGATTGCTTTCTAAGTGAGTGTTTTTCATAACTGAATGGAAAGACTCTTGGACTAATAGTCAAATCAGCAGGCATTTATGAAACCTTTGATATGTGCCAAATGGGGAAGTTTGGTGGTACAGTGGATAGAGTACCGGGCCTAGAATCAGGAAAATCTGAGTTCAAATCCAGCTCCAGACACTGGCTGTGGGACCCTGGGCAAGTCACTTAACCCTCTATTTGCCTCAGTTTCTGATCTGTAAAATGGGAACACACTGGAGGAGGAAATAGCAAACCACTCCAGCATCTTTGCTAAGAAAATCCCATGAACAAAGAGTTGGACATGACTGAACAATGTGCTAGATACTATGATACATGCTGGGTATAGAAAGAAAGGCAAGAACCATTTCTGTCATCAAGGAACTCACATTTTAGTGAGGATAAAACATACAAAAAAACCCCTACATACCATATCCTCATCTATATATGATTGTTCAATTGTTCAGTTGTTTTACTCATGTCCAACTTGTTGTGACCCCCATTTGGGTTTTCTTGGTAGAGATACTAGATTGGTTTGCCATTTCCTTCTCCAGCTCATTTTACAGATGAAAAAACTGAGGCAAACAGGGTTAAGTGGCTTGCCCAGGGTCACACAGGTAGTAAGTGTCTAAGGCCAGATTTGAACTCAGGAAGATGAGTCTTACTGACTGGCACTCTATGCACTATGGCACCACCTAGCTGCCCACATAAATATATACACACATATAAAATTGGAGGTGATCTCAGAAAAAAGGAACAAGCACTGAGGGTGACAAGGAAAGACTTCTTGCAGATGCTAAGATTTGGGTTGAGACTTGAAGGAAGCCAGGTGTAGAGGATGAGGAAGGAGAGCATTCTAGACATGGCGGACATCCACCATCTCAAGAGGCACCAGGTGGAGATAGAGTGTCTTCTGTGAGGATCAGCAGTGTTACTGAGAAATAAAGTATTAAAAGAGTGTTTAAAAAAATAAAAAAGGTAGAAAGAGACCAGGTTGTGAATGGCTTTAAAAGCCAAAAGGAGGATTTTCTATTTGGTCCAGGAGGTCATAAGGAGCCACTTGGGTTTATTGATAAATAACATATAAATAAATGACATAGTCAGACCAGGGCTTTAGGAAGATCTCTCTAATAGCTGGTTGGAGGCTGGACTAGAGACAGGAGAGACTTAAGATAGGGAGAAGAGGAGAAAAAGAGAAGCAAGAAAGAGGGAGAGAAAGACAGAGACAGAGAGGAGAGGAGAAAGAGAGAGAGAGGGAGGGAGGGAGAAAGAGAGAGAGAGAGACAGAGAGAAAAAAGGAGAGACAAAGAGAGGAAAGACAGATAGAGAGACAGAGAGAGAAAGAGAGAGACAGAGATCATTGTAGGCATGGAGGACAGCTAGTGAACATGCCCAAGGTTTTCAGACAGCATGTCTGGTTTGAGGCAGCAGTGCCACTTGGCTACGGAGTGTGCAGTGGGGAATTAGGTATAAAGCTGGAAAGCCAGGACGGAGCCAGGTTACAAAGGGCATTAAAAGCCAAACAGAAGATTTTCGATTTGATCTTAGAGATAAGAAGCTGCTACTGGAGTAGCTTGGATAGGGGAATGATGTGGTCAGCCTGTGCTTCAGAAGATCACTTTGACAGCTGAGTAGGGGAGAGAACGGAGGCAAGGAGGCCAGCTGGCAGATTATTGCACTGGTCCAGGCATGAGATCGTGAGGGTCCACCCTAGGGCAGTGGCAGTATTGGAGGAGAGAAGGGAGCATGTGAGGAATGTGCCTCCCTGTGCCAAGCTCTGAGCTAAGCACTAGCATACAAATAAAGGGGGAGAGTACCTTCCCTCATGAAGCTCCTGCTCCAGAGAGGAAGAAGATACTATGTATGGCACTAGGTACACCCAAGACACAGTGTACGTGAAAGATAAACTGAAAGTGGCAGCGGTAGCAGGGGGGTGGGGAGGAGCAGGAAGGCCCCCTGAAGAAGCAGGGATTGGGTCTGAGTCTCAGAAAGCCAGGGAAGTCAGAGGTGGAGGTGAGAGGAAGGAGCTGTCCAAGCACTGGGTACAGCCAGAGGTCAAAAGACAGGAAAGGAAGTGTCCTGTGCAAGGGACCACAAGGAGGCCAGGAGGCTGGACTGTCAGCTTTGGTGATGAAGTGTGAGAAGCCTGGAGAGGGAGGAAGAGGCCGGGTGGTTAGGAACTTTGAAAGCCAAACAGTTTTACCGGATCCCGGAGGGAAGTGGGTGCCACCAAAGTTGACTGAAGAGAGGAGAGGTGAACCTGGTCATTCCTGTCCATGAGGAAAATCCATTTGGCCTTGAGGGGAGGAGCCGGGGAGGCCCTGCAACATTGACTGAACTGGGGGGAGGGGGGTTATGCTTAGACTGAAGGGGCCGTAGGTGAGAGACGTTGTGGAGTCAGATGACAGTGAGGCTGTGGGAGTCTGAGTCAGAAGCGTGTTCAAATCCTACCTATGACCAGCTGGGGGACCCGGACCTCAGTTTTCCAGGTGATGATGCCTATAAGATGAGTGGCAGATGTTGCCTCACAGAGCTGGTTAGTGTCCACGCGCTTTGCACACTTTGTACACCCCTGATGTTCTCAGGCACGAGCAAGCTTAGGGGAGAAGTTGGTGAGGGGGTCCCCTCCAGGAAGAGAACACCTTCCACACCCACTGACAAATTTTGTCTGGGGGAGGAAGAACATGTGCCTCCTTCCCCTCCAGCATTGACAGTCTACAAATCACGCTCCTCTCCCCTGCCTATCCCTGAGTCTGAGTCTCCCAGACTCTCTTTCCCTCCCTACTTCCCAGACTGGATGGCTTTGTATTTTGAGGACTGGTCCATTGATTTCCCTCAGAGGGGGAAAGACCCCAAGAACCCCCTGAGTTCTACTCAAAGACAAGGCAGTCCCTTAAGGTCCAGAATGAAGGTCCCTGACCCTCCCACCCCCAACCCTTATTGTCCGTCCCCTCTTTTTATTCATCCCTCCCCATCCTCCCTTCTTCCCTGTCTAGCAGCTGCCCCTGTAGCGGCTCCCTGTCCGGGACTGAGCCAAACTCCGCTGGAGATCAGCGATTTCTGCTTTCTCCAGTGATAGGGTCATAGGAGGGAAGGGTCCCCTGACAGGGCTCTAAGGAATGTCAGTCACATTTAACATCTCCCCAGCCCCTCTCCAGGAAACTTTTCTTTAGGAATACTTCCAAAATGGACCCCAAAATCTCTCTCCTCCTCCAGGATACCATGGGAAATGAATCCCAGCTCATCTCTCTGGCCCTTCTGGCCCAGAGATCACAGGTCAACTTGGAGTTAGATTTGTGCTTGCTAAGAGGGTTTTGCTGTTGTCATTATTTTGTTTTATGTTGTTATCTGTAACCGTGTTTGAGCCAACAGGCTTAAACACCTTGTCTCACCTTCAGACCTACCTCCCTAAGGCCAGGACCAAATTTCCTCCAGAGAATAATGGTTCAACAGGGGCAGAAATGTGTCTCCTGCTTCAGATAGCGTCTTTTCTCCCAGCCCTCATCCCACATAGATCCAGATGATGGGATCCTAGGGGACCCAAATTGTGTGCAGGAGGGTCCATGCATCATATAAAATAAACTACACTTTAATAAGAAAATGGAGTGAGGGGGAGAGCTAACCCTCACTGCCTCCTTCCACATTTCTTCCCCCTTCTGCTCCCTGTGTATTTGTCTTGAGTGTCTGACTTTGGTCCTTGATGAATGGGAGAGATGAGGCATGTGGTGGGACAAGAGGCAAGAGACCCAGAGTTCTAGGCAGAAGAGATGGGGGCAGGGGCCCCATGGGAAGCACAGCACAATTAGTGGTAATCGATACCAAAGTGCATGGTGAGGTTGGTGTAGAGGGGGGTCTGCTCCTTGGACAGCAAGCTGTAGAGAAGATTATTCATCCTATTGTAACGCCACCTCAGATGGGTTTTGGAGAGGAGGTGAAACCTGATGGGGCAAAGAGAAGAAAGACATGTAGGCCCTATGATAGCCTGCAGCCGCCCCTCCCCCCCCCCCCACCATCATGACTATTTTTATCCTGCCTATTTCTTTGGGGTTTCACAATTTCTGAAGCTTCTTCCTCATAGCCACCTGCAAGGAGAGAAGTCTTGAGTATGGGCCCATTTTACAGATCAGGATCCTGAGGGTTTTGATAGACACAACCATCCATCTATTGCCCCCTCTCCCCCACTTAAGAAAGTGATCTGTGCCATGGCCCAAGGGGAATGAGCAGGGATGAATCCCCTGAAAGTACGAGAACCCAAACGTGATTCCTTGTCTCTTCTAAGGGTGATCCAAGGGTCACTATTCCCTCCAGGAGAATGACCCTAAAGTGACTCCCTGACCTGAGCCTTTCTTTCTCCCATTGTGATGAACCTCTACTTTCAAGTATAACTATTGGGCAAGTCAATGATCCTTCTACAAAGGCACTGAGCCTGACCATCCTGACCGTGGTGAAGGAACCTCTAGCAGTCCACCCAAGGATAAAACCTGAGAGCATTCTCCTATGCAGGAGCCCTCCACAAGAGGGCTCTTCTGGAGGCAGAGGGGTCACCTCCAAGGGCTGGTCTCAGGGGCCAGCCTTAGAATACTCGGGAAGGATGACACACATTTCAGGTTAAGCCCTTGATCAAGGATGATGAGAACAGCAGTGTCCCTTCCCCCAGGCCCCTCCTCTCCTTCCATCCCTCACCTTTTGGGGTTGGCCTTATTTCCTCTGTCATGGCCATGCTTCATCATGTGGTAGCGGCCAAATACTGCTGGAGGCTGGGAGATTAACATCTTATTCAGGAAAATTCTGTGGGGAGGGATGGAACAAAGAACCCTGTGGCCTCTTTCCCCCTGCTCCCAGACTTGCTCCCCACCGGACCTACGCATAAATTACTCACCTGGATGCAATGTCATCATCCTCACCCCCCCAGCCCCAGTAGTTGTTGGGAAAACCATTGATCTTCAGATAGTGAGTGGGCTGCAGTGCCATCACACCCCCAAAGTATGTCTCATAAGGAAGTCTAGAAACATGAAGCACAGGCTCAGTCAGACAGAGGACCCTGCTAGGCCAGATGTCACTGCAGCTGCAATTCTTCTGAAGCCTGCTTTCAATGACCTCTACCCAAGGCCCTTCCCTCAAAGCCACATGAAAATCCCTCCTTTAAGCTGATAGTTCCAATGCCTCTGGTAACTGCTCCCCTTTGACCCCTAAGGGTAGCCCCTCCTCTCAGACCCTAGAGCTAGCCCCTCATGTCTTGCTTCTGAGATAACTTCTCTGGCCCCTGGAGCAGCTACTATTCTCTTACCTGGGGGACAGCAGTTCCTTTCTTGCCCTAGAGACAGTCTCTCCACTCCACATGGACAGTTCTTTTCTCTGGCCACTAGGATTGCCCTCTTTTCTAACTCCTGTGATAGCCCTTCCTCTGTGGCCCCTAGCTTTACTCTCTTTTCTAACCTCTGAGATAGCCCCTACGCTGTGGCCCCTAGGAATATCCTCTTTTCTAACCTCTGAGATAGCCCCTCCTGTGGCCTCTAGGACAGCCCTCTTATTTCTCTTTTTTTTCCTCTCTTTTTTTTTTTTGGTGAGGTAACTGGGGTTAAGTAGCCCTCTTTTCTAACCTCTGAGATAGCCCCTCCTTTGTGGCCTCTAGGATAGCCCTCTTTTCTTTCTTTTCTTTTTTCTTTTTTTTTGGTGAGGTAATTGGGGTTAAGTAGCCCTCTTTTCTATCTCTTTTCTGAGATAGCCCCCACTCTGTGGCTCCTAGGATAGACCTCTTTGCTGATTCCTGGGATAAACTCTCCTCTCTGGTCCCTAGGATAGCTCCTCTGGTAACTGCTCCCGGGTGGACTGGAGAATCTATCCTAGGAGCCACAGAGTGGGGGCTCTCTCAGAAAAGAGATAGAAAAGAGGGCTACTTAACCCCAATTACCAGCCTTCTCTGGGATAGCTCCTTTCTGCCCTCTGCCTTCACTTACTCATACTGGAACTTGTCAATGGCCACTGAAGCATGCATGGGAAAGGCACTGCAGTCATAGATGTTGCAGTCATCCTTAGGAATCAGATCCACGTCATGGAAGTAAAGACACTGCCAGTTATTCTCTTTCATGTCCTCTTTGAAGCCCACATTCAATAGCTTCCCTCGGTTAAAGGTGTAATTGTCCATCTGAAATAGATAGAGCCTTTAAAGTGGAGGGATGGCCTTTTATTCAAGGAGTACCCTGCTCAGTGCCTGACTCAGTGCGTGCCCACTCCCTATGCCACCATCACCCCCTACACACACACACACACACACACACAACACACACACACACACACACACACACGATGGGGAGAGGAAAGACCAGATGACCAAAACAAGCTACCTTGATTGTACAAAATTCAATGCAGCAGAAATTTTTTGGAGGGGGGAAGGGTAGATTTTGCCTTAAATTTCTCTGACTAAAATCTGACATTTAATTTGACACAGCTTTCTAAGACTAGGGCTCTCCCCAGTAGTCAAGCAGCCAAAGGATATAAATAGCTTCCAAAAGAAGAATAAACAACTAAAAAAAAATAACTTCAATCTCCCTAATAGGTTAATACATACTAAAATAACCTCATCTCCATTAAGCTAGAAAAGCTGATTTAAAAAAAAAATCCTTTTTAGAAGAGCTCTGGGGGAGTATGGGACAGTAACCAGAAGGCCTAATTTGAAGCCAAAGGACCTGGGTTTGAATTCTGGATCTGATGCTGACCCCCTTGGTGACCTCGGGGAGGTCACTAATTTCTCTGGGTCGGTACAATTGGAGGGAGGGGGTGGACTGGAGAGTCTCTGAGGGCCCTTCTAGCTCTAGGATTATGTTCCAATAAATCTTCTGAGGGAGCTGTGAACTCTTCAATCAGAACATCATAGGTTCAGATCCACGAGGACCCTGGCAGCCACTTGGTGCTCCCTTCCCCCATTTAACACACACCCAGTTAGTGTCAGCTGCAGGAACTGAACTGAACCTGGAATTCTGCACAAAAAAATTACTGTATTATTCAAATCCTTTGACCCAGGGATGCCACTCCTGGAATCATATCCCACATAGGCTCCTGACTGCAGAAAAATGCTCATATGCACAAAAATCATCATAGACACATTATTTGTGATGACAAAATCTAGAAACAAATGCATTCAGTGTCTGGGGCATAGGTGAATGAACTTTAGCAGGTGAACATAATGGTATATCAGTGCTCCAAGAAGTAACAAGGACCACACCTGTGATTTCATAGGTATAGGTGACATCTTCTAGTCCTAGAGAAGTCCTGGGGCAGCTAGGTGGCTCAGTGGATGGAGCACTGGTACTAAAGTCAGAAGGACCTGAGTTCAAATCTGGCCTCTGACACTTAGTAGCTGTGTCACCCTAGGTAAGTCACTTAACCTGAAGAGAGAGAGAGAGAGAGAGAGAGAGAGAGAGAGAGAGAGAGAGAGAGAGAGAGAGAGAGAGAGAGAGAAGATGAAATCTGAACTCAGGCCCAAGGTCCCAACTTTCTCTTCTCATTAAGAAAGCTGACTATAAAGAGCAAAATGGGAAGACTTGTATGAAAAGCCGCAGAGGGAAGAAAACAGAGCCCAAAGGACAATAGACACATCTGATACAACTGTGTAAATGAAGTCAGAATCTAGATAAATACAATGGTTAGTGCCAGTCCTTTTAAAGTTAAAGACAGTCCTTCCTTTCCTTCCCCAAATTGTCTCCTATTTACGTACCTGCTTACATGTTGTGTCCTCTAATGAGAAACAGATTACAAAGCGCTTAGCACAGTGCCTGGCACTCAGGAGGCATTTAATAAATACTTTTCCCTTCCCCTTCTTATTTCTAGTGAAATATAAGTTTCTCACAGGCAAAGACTTTTTTTTTTCTTTTTGACCTTATTTCTCCAATGCCTACTGCCTTATCCACAGCAGGCATTAAGTAAATGTTTGGAGGTTTATCTGTCATGCCCAAACAAAACATGGATAAATTTAAAGTTACTTTGCAAATACTACACAATCATAATCACAGCTGACGACCAGAATCCACTCCCAAGTTGTCTCTGCCACTGGGGATCTGATCAACCTTAGACTCGCCGAGTGGGGTTATTATCTAACAAGAACTCAGGGACCATAACATGGCCAATCAAATTGTGCAAAATTGAAAAAGTTTTTGCACACATAAAACCAGTGCAGCTGAAATTAGAAGGGAAACTGTTAAATGGAGGGGAAACAAAATCTTTTCAGCAAGTTTCTCTGACACAGGGCCCATTTCTAAGATGCACACAGAACTGATTCAGAATAAGAAGAACCCGGGAAGACTCGGATGAACTGAGGCAAAGTGAAATGAAGAGGTGAGGACAAATTGATATGATAGCAACAACAATGCAGACACCAACAGCTTTGAAAGACCTCAGCGTTCAGAGGACTCACGAGGAAGCATGCTAACAATGTCCCCCAGTCCGCCTTTAACCGAAGCATTGGTGGAAGGCAGGCAAGAACTGATGCTTCCAAACCGTGTTCACTTAGTACCAAGGAGCTTAAAAACAGACAGGGATTCTACCTAGGTTTGGACAGAAAAAATTGAGGGAATGGGGGGGAGTCAATGCAATTTTAAGGAGGCATGAGTGGCAGGTAGGTGGTGTAATGGATAGAGCTCTGGCCTTGGAGCCAGGAGGACCTGAGTTCAAATGTGGCTTCAGATAACTTGATGCTTACTAGCTGTGTGACCCTGGGCAAGTCACTTAGCCCTGATTGCCCAAGCCAAAAAAAAAAGAAAGAAAAAAGAATGAGGCTTGAGATTTTCTTTTCCATTGGCTGGCATAAATGATGGAAGCTATTAAGACTGGCATCTTGTGTGCCAGCTTGCCTACCAGGGAGGTGATGGATTCAAGATGCACAGTAAGGTACACATTTTGGAAGCAAGGCAGGAGTTTGTTTTGCATAATTATACATATTTATTAAACGGGTTTTCGTTTTCCTTTTTTTTTTTCACATAAAAGCATAAATGCTTGTTAGTTGAAAAGTAAAGTAAATGATGTATCCAAAAAGAAAAAAATGAATACAATGCACTCAATTTTCCTCTAGAAAGTGACAGGAGAGGCAATAGAAGATAAAACATCACACATAAATGTCACATGTAAAATCTTTTAAAAAACCTCCACCTTGGGAACAGCAATGTGTCTTTCACCATGTGAGATACTTACCTGTGTTATCCTAGCCATCTCCGTCCGGCTCAAGCCTCCCTTTGCTTTTGTGTCCCTGGGCAGGGCCTGTGTGAGTCTCCGGGCTCTGTTCTTCTGGAGAAGAGGCAGTACCCTTTAGGCCCTCCTCGGCCAGGCTGGGGAGATCTCCTTCCTCCATAGCCTTCCCCCTCCACCTCCGCCCAGTCCCTTACCTGGTGCACCGCATAGATGGTACAGTGGATCTGCTGTCTCTGCAAGAAGGGGTGCAGGTGGTAGAGTAGCTGGTGCAGGTGCTTCCTTCTGGCCCAGTAGGGGATGATGATGGCCGTGTGGTGAAGAGCCCCGCAGTTGGGTGGTTGATAATGGCCTCCCAGCTGCACCAGCGGGTTCTTCTGAGCGATGTCATCCAGTGTCACATCAAGCGGGAAGCTCACCTTCAGAGGGCCGCCTGAGAGAGGAGGAGGGGTGGCATGAGGCCCCGCCCCTCCTGGCTCAAAGACCGGAGAACAGGCGTGCCCTGTCCAGCACACCTCCTCAGCCTCCGCCTCTGACCCAGAAGCAAGAAACCTCAGGGACAGACGTCACAGATCATCCAGTCCAACGGTGATTCAAATAACGGATGGATTTCCCGGTACACCATCCACATCTAAAAGGGGTGGGGAGGATGGCAGTTGTGGGTCTGAGCTAGCACTGGGGGAAGTGGGGAAGAAGGAAGCCTTGAAAGGGGGACCTCAAGTGAAGGACAGTTGGCTAACGGTACAAATCCCGTCTCTAACCTTTATGCACAAACTGGGGGCCATTAGGCAAGTGAGTCACATCTACAGCCTGCCTCCTCTTTCTGAATAAATTTAGAGGTGGACCTTAGAGGCCTCTTAGTTCAAGACCCTAATTTTACAAAAGAGGACACTGAGGCCCCACAGGCTTGAAGTGGCAGTAGTGGGATTCAAACCCAGGCAAATCCAGGCTCTTTGTACTACACTTTAAATAAGAGGTTGGACTAGATGACTTTGGATGTAGGACAGTGGAAAGAGTGTCTAGAGTCAGAGGACCTGGGTTCAAATCCCACCTCTGACTTTTACTTTAAGTATGGCCATAGTGGATGAGTCATTTAACTTCCCTGGGTCTCAGTGGCATCAGATGGGAACTGAGGCTCCTTCCATCTCTCGCTCTTTTGACTGGAGGCAGCTGGCAGCATGGCGGAGACAGCTGAGCCCAGAATCAAAAGGAACTGAGTTCCAGCCTCAGAGGCTTACTAGCTATGTGCCTCTGGGCAAGTCACTTAACCCTTGGCTCAGTTTCCTCATCTGTAAAATGGGGATGATAATAGCCGCCACTACACACACACACACACACACACACACACACACACACACACACACACACACACATGCACGCACAGGGTTGTTGTGAGGACCAAATGAGAAATTTGTAAAAAGTAATTAGCATAGTGCCTGGCATGTAGCAGGCACTGTATAAATGCCCAGGGGCAGGCAATCTGTGGCCTCAGGTTCCCCACGCTCTCTCCAAGGAGAATGTCAGCTCCAACTGTGAGCCAGACACTAAAAATGGCCCAGGCCCTGCCCTTAAGGAGCTTAGCTTCTATCAGGAGAAACACCAGGTACAAGAATCTAGAGAGGAGGAGGGAGGGGGAGGCAGGAACAGGAAAAGCCTTCTTTAGGTGGCTGCCCTTGAGCAGAGCCTTCAAAGAGACTAGAGACGGAGGGGAAGAGCAAGGGCCTTCCAGGCATGGCCAACCACCCGTGTGTCACAAAGACCCAGTTTTGGGAGATGACTGGATTGCAGAATGGAGGAAGGAGAGTAGTGTATAAGAAGCCTGGAGAGGTAGGTTGGGGTCTGGTTGTGATGGATTATGAATGCCAAACAGGAGAGTTGAATATTTTATCCCAGAAGCAATAAGAAACCAGGGGAGTTGGGGAGGGACATGGTCAGACTAGGCTCTGGGAGCTGTGTGGGGGATGGCTTGCAGAGGGGGAGGAATCAGAGGCAGGGAAGCCAATTAGGAGGCCTGTGCATAAATGCTCATTGAATGAAGGAGTGAGTATATACATGCACGAATGAATGAATGAATGAATGAACAAAGAAGTGAATGGCACCCCACCACAGCAAGCAGGCAGCCCTCTCCCATGCCTCCACAAAAGTCTCAAGGTGCCAGCTTACCGATGAAAGGAGAGGTCTTGGGGCAGGTGGGCAGGTCTTCCTTGGTAGGGCTCAGCAGTTGGATTTGGTCCAGGCCCCTGTAGACATCTTTCATTGTCAGGATGGTGTCGGTGGTACTAAGGATGCTGGTGGTCAGCATCTTCAGGACATAGCTGACCTGGTGGTGGTCACTTTGGTGATACAAGACCACCATTATTGCCAGCTGCAGTTCGAAGAAGATGAGCAGCACTCGGCCCTGGGCCACCATGTTGGGGGCAGGAGGGAGGTAGGGTTCTGCCCTGCTCCCTGGGCAGGCCCAGTCAACTTTGCCCAATGGATCACCTCTTGGCTTCTTGCTTCTGCCAAGCTATGAAGATGGGTAGGAACAAAAAGTGGGAGTGGGGGTGAAGACATGGGAGAGAATAATAATTAAATAATCATTAAGGGAGGAAAGGGAAGGGGCTTAGAGAGAGATGACAAATTTATTCCCATTTCACAAATGAACACACTCAAGCTCAGAAGTTGACTTGGCCATGGTCATTCAGTTAGTTGTCAGAGCCAGGATCTGAATCCAGGTCATCTAGTCTAAATGGAGAATATGAAGCCTAGAAAGAAGAAGTTAAGTGACTCACCCAAGGTCACCAACTGCTTATGTATCCGAGCTAGGATTTGAACCCAGAGTATAGAACCATAATTAGAATGGATTTTAGTGAGAGGAGGCTTGACATCATGGGAAGAGTGCTGGGCTTGGAACCAGGAAGGTCTAGGTTCAAATCCTGCCTGGGACACTTACTACTTTGTTAAGTCACTTTATGTCTCTGAGTCTCCTTTATAAAAGAAGGTAGATTGAGGGGATTGGACTGCCCGGCCTCTGGGTCTCTCATTCTACGCTCATCAGGTTCCAAAGATGGGAAGCAGCAGAGCCCGATTGGAGCCCACACCTTCACACTCACTACATATCACACTGACTCATCTCCTGACTCTTTGGGCTCTATGATGCTGACTTTTTGGGGGGATTTCCTGGAGAAAGGAGACATTCTGATGAGACAGAAGAGAGCGAGACAGTGTTCAATCCCTAAAAAAACAACCCATGGTGGCAGCCAGGTGGCCTAGCAACCCCGGAGACAGAAGGATCTGAGTTCAAATCTGACCTCAGACACTTACTAGCTGTGTGACCCTGGGCAAGTCACAACCCCAATTGCTCCCAAGAAAAGAAAGGGAAAGAAAGGAAAAGAAAGGAAAAGAAAAGAAAAGAAAAGAAAGAAAGAAAGAAAAGAAAAGAAAAGAAAAAGAAAGAAAAGAAAAGAAAGAAAAGAAAAGAAAAGAAAAGAAAAGAAAAGAAAAGAAAAGAAAAGAAAAGAAAAGAAAAGAAAAGAAAAGAAAAAGAAAAGAAAAGAAAAGAAAAGAAAAGAAAAGAAAAGAAAAGAAAAGAAAAGAAAAGAAAAGAAAACTAACTCATTGAGGTATCTCCCTCTCCAGGAAGTCAGTCTCAATTAGAGAGAAATTCACTGTACCCACTGAAGAGATGGAGGAAGGGATGGATTCTGTCTTTTAGCCTTTAAAAATGAACCCACTGCTCTGCTCCTAAAATTCCACTCAATTCCATTCTGGAAGCTAAAGCCATTAAAGGGCTCTAATTGCTAGGGGAAGGATCACAAGATCATAGATTTGGAGCTGAAAGGGACGTTAGAGGGGCCAGATGTGGAAACTGAGGCCCATACAAGGTAAGGGACTTGTCAAAGATCACACAGTCAGTAAGTGTCTGAAGTGATATCTGAGCCCAGCAGATCTTCCAGACTCTGAGGGTAAGGATGGCAACGCCTTTGCCCTCAGAACCATGTGCTCAGCCTGGATTTCTTCCCTTCACCTTGAGATGCCATGGAGGGTGGAAAGGTCATAGTCAGAAGACCTAGGTTCAGACACATAATAGCTGTGTGACCTTGGGCATGTAGCTTAACACTCTGAATCTGCTTCTCACTCATTTAAAGTGGAAAGGAAATATACGAACTACTGCCATGAGCCTAACTCAGCCCACTTCCCCTTCCTGACCAACCCAGGCTATGCCTCTGGAATGGGCTCGGCCATTCATGCCCACATGTCTGCTTCCTTCCTCAAATTTCCCTCAGGGTCCACCCTCCCCCTCCCCCCACCCCACCCTGGGCTAGCTCCTCTTGTCTCCTTCTCCAAGTTTGTCTCAAAGAATTGAATCTGGGTGGCCCCTCTGCACCACCCCCATTCCCAATCATACATATCCACCCCAGCTAGTCAGTCCCCAAACCCTGTAACCATCTTCTTTCCCATAAACCACCACCCAGCGCCCAACGCCCACCCTCCCTCCTTTCAGCTCTTTTCCCCATCTCCACCAGCCACTGGACCCCTCTTTCTCTACCCTTATAGAGACCCTTCCTTTTCCTTTCCCTGTTCAAGGCCTTCAAGAGCTCCCATAAGTTAAGACCAGACTCTTCATCCATATAATCCAGGGCCCTAGAGTTGGGGCTAATCAGTCCCTCTGAATTGTCTCCCTGACTCACACATTCACTTCCCTTGGCATCCCAAGCTTTCCCTCATACTATATGTGCCATGTGCCTTCTTGCTTCAAGTGAGCTCAATCCATGATTGCACCTCTGTCCCTATCCCCATCCTTGGGTTCTCCCATCTTTCAGGCCCAACCTCTTCCAAGAGGCCTTCCCTGAGGACCCCAACTAAGACCCATAGAGGGTTTCCCAACATTCTCTGTATCACATATGCAAATCCTTTGAATATATGGTCATGTATTAAGTTCCAATGGGGTGTGTGTGTGTGTGTGTGTGTGTGTGTGTGTGTGTGAGAGAGAGAGAGAGAGAGAGAGAGAGAGAGAGAGAGAGAGAGAGAGAGAGAGAGAGAGACAGAGAAGGAGAGAGAGGGAGAGAGAGAGACGGAGTGATCTCCTCAACTACTCTGGGAGCTCCCTGAAGGCAAGAGCCATGGACCTTCCTTAGTATTTCCCATAGTTAAACACAAGATGAGGCAGAGGAGATCCTAAGTTAGGGGCAGCTAAGAGCCCCAGCCCTGAAGTCAGAAGGACCTCAATCAAATCTGACCTCAAAGCAAACACTTGACACTTACTAGCTATGTGATCCTGGGCAAGTCACTTAACCCCAATTGCCTAAAAGCAAAAAAAAAAGAAAGAAAGAAAGAAAGAAAGAAAGGAGACCCTAAATTACTTCCAGTTTCCCTCTCCATAAAATGGGGCAGGAGGTGGAGATTGTGAAGGACTCTTCCTCCCAGCTCTGCCATTCTCTGTTCTAACCACCTTTCTAGTTGTTGTTCTCGTTGGACCTTCAGAATACCTATCATAGGGTGCTTGGCTTAGGGTAGGTGCCGTCTTCCTGAAGTGTTTGGGGAAGAATGGGGAAAATGGGGGGAGGGCAGAAGACAAGGATGGAGAGGGAAGCTGGGACCCAACTCTGGTGGTCTTCTTTGCCAGACCAAGGAGTCATTGAATGTTAGAGTTGTCTTAGAAGTCTACTAAGTCCAATCTCTGCCTTTTACAGATAGGGAGACCGAGGCCCACGGAGAAGACCTGTCCAAAGTCACAAGGCCCATCTGTGCCAGAGCCAAAACTAGATCTCAGGAGCCAGGGCTCTCTCCGCAGACTCTGTTTCCCTGAGTCCTGACACCTCCCAGCTCCTATTAGCTTATTGACAGCTCTTACCTCTTGTGTGATCCTGTTCTCTCCCAGCTCTTAGCATTCCTCCTCCCCCACCCCAGGCACCTGTGGGGAGGCCAGCTGCCTCTCTGTCCACTGCAACAAGAGAACTGGGAGAGGAAATGAAGCCAAGCCCAGTGGCTAGAACCAGCAAGACAGAAGAATTTTGGGACATGTGGGTCCTTCGGTGGAAGCCTTCCTCCCCTTCCCCCACCACTCCATTTGGGCTGGTCCTGGGGGCCCAAAGCAACGGGATTAAGAGCTGTGGAGCTGGTGGCTCTGGGCCCAACTGATCTTTCTGTATCTTTGGCCCTTTGTCCCTCTGGCTGGTAACACCCTCTCTGAGAACAGAGGGCCCTGAGAACAGGGCATGTCAGCACTGGCAAGATGTCTATAGTGGCCTTAGAATAGAGATTGTCAGAGACTCTAGAACCTAGAATGTCAGAGATAAGGGCCCTGAGAACAGGGGATGTCAGAGCTGCAGGGACTTTCGAATAGAGAATATCAGAACTAGCAATAATAATAGCTAGCATTTATAGAATACATTTAAAATCACTTTACATATATTTGATCCTCACAACAATCCTATGGGAGTAGACCACATCATTATTCCCATTTTACAGATGAGGAAACTGAGGCTAGAAAATGTTAAGTGACTTGCCCAGGGTGTTCAAGGTAGCTAGATAGAGCACTGAGCCTGGAGGCAGGAAGACCTGAGTTCAAATATGGTGTCAGACACTTAGCAGCTGTGTGACCTTGGTACGCACATAATAGGCACTGTAGAAATGCATAGCTAGGGTCACACAAGGAAGGTCCATAGAACATAGAACAGATAATGTCAGAGCTGAGCAGGACCCTGGAACACAGAATGTACAGTTCAAGGATGGCACTTACAGATGATCTAATGTCCCCTTGTGCTTTTATAAATTGGGAAACTGAGGCCCAAGCTCTACATATCCAGAGGCTGGTTTTAATAACCATTACCTAGATAGGTCTCCTCTCTCTGGCCTCTGGACAGAGCCTGTGAGTGTCCCAGGAATCAGAGTTGATCGAAAATGGACGTGATGCCTTGAAAGGCAGAGTATTTCCTGTCCCTGTGAGGTTGGAGGCTTCTTTGTCAGGGATGATGTTAGGAGGGAGAGAAAGGGAGTGATGGAAATTCTGCCCAGGTCGACGGTTGGGCTAGATGTTTTCTGAAAGTCTTCCAGCTCTGAGTTTCTGGGATTCCACCATGAAACACCTAAAAGCATCCAAGTGAAGGTTTTCTCTGGGCTGGAGGGGACAGAGCTGGGTCAGACAGATGTTAAGTCTTGATTAGGTTAAAGAAAAAAAAACAGTCATGACTTCATTTGTGGGATCCTTCTGTCTCCCAAATAAAAATTCAGCTGAAAGGGACCTGAGAGCCATCCAATCCAACCCAAACCTGAACAGGAACCCTAGTCTACGGCCTCCAGGAGAAGGAACCTCTGCTTGAAGACCTAAAGAAATGCGGAGCCCACTAGCTCCTGCAGCAGCCCGCTCCATCTTGGAGCATGGCTTAGTGTTCCGAAGGCGCTCCTTGCACCCAGGCGACATGGACCTTTCTGAAAACAGCCCATTGAGTTCTCCTACTTCTGCTTTCTGGGGCTAAAAACACACCAAAAATCCTAACAAAAACCTAATCTCCCACCCACATGATGAGGTTTTCTTCAGGAACTTGAAGAATGCAATCATCCTTTCCCTCTGCCTTCAGTTCCTCATGGTAAACTTCCCTGGCTCCTTTTACCAGCAATTCTGTGGCTGGGTTTCAAGTCGCTTAGAGATGATGTTTCAGAGTTACTAGGCACTGAAAAAGTCACCACCAGGTAATGAGCCTCTGGGAAACCAGAGAGGGTCCCCAGTAGTTAGGCTGCGGATGTGGGGGCGTCACTGGGCCCTTCTGAGATTTAGAGCCGGAAGGGACCTCGGGGGCCATTCAGGCCAGCCTCTCATCTTACAGATGAGGAAAGGCCTAGTAAAGTGAAATGACTTGCCCAAGGTCACAGAGATAGAAAGGGCCCGAGGTAGGACTTGAACCCTGGTCTTCTGACCCCAGAGCCGGGGTCTCTTCCCCTGAAGCCTTTCAAACCTGGGCTCCAGTGGCAGAACCTTGAAGAATCCTAAGCCTAGGTCAACTCTGTACCAGAAGGCATTGAGCTGAGGACTAAGGTCCCTCCCATAGGACACACAATCACAATGGTGTGCAGAGCCATCGAACCACATGGACATACCATCACATACCTTCTGCTTTTGGCCCTCAGATCCTGAATAGAGAGAATGACGATGTGTGATAGCACTGAGACAGTGTGGCCCAGTGGGAAGGGTGCTGCATTTGGAGCCAGAAAGACCTGAGTTCAAATCCAACCTCAGGCACTTACTAGCTGTGTGATCCTGGGCAAGTCAGTTAACTTTGTTTGCCTCAGTTTCCTCACCTCTAAAACGAGAAGGAAATGGCAAACCACCCCAATATCTTTGCCAAGAAAACCCTGAATGGGGTCACGAAGAGTCAGACACAGCTGAACAACTTTTCCCAGCATTGTTGTCAGCAACAAAAGAGAACGTAGGTTTACAATGCTCTGCAAAACTTAAAGCGTGTGATAGAAATGCTGGTAATTATTATCATCGTTGTCAAGGTATTGGGGGACACCTCGCTTTCCAGAGCAAGCAGGCTGTGTCCTGGGCTTTGCATAAAGACAATCCTTTACACTCACCCTCTGGAGCATCGGGATGGTCCCTGAGCTCGGCCAAGCACCAACGTGCCCAGAGGTGAAGCCCTGCCATAAGCACACTTTTTGTCACCAGCCAGCCTTGCCTGGCTGTCGCTGTTGCCTCACTGCTGCTGCTACGCAGCCAGCGCTCTTTGAGCCTTTGTTTAGCCACAGCTCTATAATCGAGGTTCAGCCCCACTGAAGCGGCTTCCCCCAGGAGGGCCCGGACCCTGGCTCCTGGCTCCTCTCCCTCTTGGCTTACAAGCCTCTTCCCTCCCTTCGAAACTAAACTTCTGTTGGATACCTGACTCTCCTGTCTACGGCCTGCTCTGCTCAGCTGCCGCCATCCACAGGTTGGAGGCCAGTTTGCTCCGACAGATGTCATTATTAATTCCCGTCTGCAACATGAAGGGAAGCCTTCCAGCTCCAGATGCAGAATCATACCCATTCTCCTTCATTTGCATCCTGGGGTGAGAATAGAAAACAAAACCTGCTGTGGTTTGAGTGAAACTCCCCCAGGCCAGAGGAACTGTAAGTCACAACCCATCTGCTGGGTAGTGGAAGGCTCAGGACCGTCCCCTCTGGTGCCAGGCCTGGCATGAGGGGAGAGGGAGGGGGAGGCTGATTTTTCAGAACCAAATTCAAAGGCCCTTCAATAACGGACTTCAACAGCCCCTCCTCCCTCCCTCTCTCTGTCTCTCTCTCTCTCTCTCTCTCTCTCTCCCCCCGTCCCCTCCCCTTCTATATTCAAATTAAGCTACTGATTCCCTGATTCCTAGAAGGGCAATCTCTAGCTTCAGTGCTGGGCTTCCCTTAGAGTGAGGCCAATGTTGGTACTCCACGGGCAGGGCCAGGAGCAGGGTCTCCCCCTTCTTTTGACCCTTTGGTTTGCTTTAGAATCAGACTCTCAGAACTCCGGATCTCAAGAGCCACGTAGTCCTACCCACACCTGACTGAGAATCCCAAATCCAGCCCCGGGCAAATCACTTAACCTCTCTCTTAACTCAGTTTCCTCATCCATAAAATGGGGATGATGATAATAATAGGAGCTACTTTCTAAGGCTGTTGTGAGGATCAAATGACATAGCATTTGCAAGGTGCTTTGTGAACTTAAAGCTGTATAAAAATGCCAAATAATGCAAAGATCCTCTTAGCCCCTTCTGGGTTTCTGTTGACATGAAGCCTGGAGGAGGATAATGATCCCCGGGGATGACTGAGGGGGTGCTGGGGTGCTGGTCATCCTACCAGCTGGTCGGAAAGGTCTATAGTAGTTGCGGGTCCTTGCTCCCCTTTTCCGGCCCAGGAGGACAGAGGGGTGGGGACGGGAATGGAGGAGTAGATAGAGGCGTGATGAAATGGTAGGCTGATACTTTAAAGGAGATAGGACTCTGAGCTGGAAGTGACTGTAGGGACTGCATAGTCCAAACCCGTGGCTTACACCTGCGGAGCTGAGGTCCCTATCCTTCTCCCTGCCCATGGGATGGCTGTCCTCCACCGTGGCATGAGGTCCCTCCTGACTTCCACCTTCAACCTTCCTTTCCCTTCCTCCAAGACGCAGTTTACACCCCACCTTCTGCAGGAAACCTTTTCTGCTCTCCCCACCCCAAGCCCCAATTTTCCACCTCTAGAGGCCAGTGCCTTCTCCTCTCAGACTGCCCTCCACCCACTCTTTATGATAGCTAGTGCAGACAATTTCTTGTATGTGAGTTCTTCCAGGTCAGAGACTGTTTTTGCTTTTCTTTGCATTCTCCGTGCTTAGGTCAGTACCTGGCACATAGTAGGAGCTTACTAAATATTTGTGACTGACTACTCTTTCCATCAAATCATGCTCTTTCCTCCTGGGGCTTTGGCAGATTGGAGCCAGAGACTGGGAAGGAGGAGAAGAGGCAAGAGGAAAAAGATGGGGGCTGAGGGAGGGGGCGGGGCAGGTGAAGAGTTCTCAGTAATGCCTCCTCATGGTCTATCTGCTGCTCCTTCGGGGTCTCAAACTCCCTAAGGTGTGCAAAGTATTTTACAAATATTATCTCATTTAATCCTTGCACCATCCCCAAGAGATAAGTGCTATTATAACATCCTTTTCACAGAAGAGAAAACGGGGGCAAGGGGAGGTTATGTGACTTGCCAGGGTCATACAGCTATGAAGCATCTGAGGCTGGATTTGACCTCAGCTCTTCCTGACTCCAGGTCTAGCATTAAGCCCTGTGCCACCTAGAGGTGCTATTCGTATGAATTATCCAACATTTGCTACTAGCTGGTCTGTGGATTACTGCCACTAAATCCCCTCCTCACTCCAACTTTCTCTCCATTCCCCACAAAGCTGAAAACAAAGGGAGAGGAAAAAATGAGAGGATAAGTCAGACCTTGTCCCAAGGCCCCAAAGACACTGTAGTCCACAGCTATTCTACGCTCAGTCCAGGATGAGGGCAGGATGACCTGACTGTCCTCTTCCTCTCCCAGGCTTGCACCACCAAGCCAAGGACACTCTGTATGGGATTTCCATCAGCTCCCATGGTTGAATTCTCCTCTCTTCAGATGTAGACATAAAATCAGATTTAGAGCTGGAAAGGTCCTCAGAGGCCGTTAAAGCCAACCTCATTTAGGGGAAGAGGAAACTGAGGCTGAGCACAGAGGTGGAATGACCTGCCTAGTCACCCAGCTAGTAAATATGTTAAAGCAAGATTTTATCTGAGGCCTTCCTATCTCCAGGCCTACAGCCACAGTAGCCCCCAGCTGCCCTATTCTCTCTCCTAAGCTCTAGTCCTGAAACATCATTTGGACATCTCCAACTGGACATCCCACAAGCACTGCAAAGTCAATGTGATCAAAATGGAGCTCATTCTCTTTTCTCCAAACCCACTGCTGCTCCTAACTCCCCATTTCTGTCTAGGGCACTACAATTCTCCCATTCACCTAATGCCAAATGAAGTTGGAGGATTCTCTGGCAGGTGAACCAAGGAGATATGTAAAGCACTTTGTAAACCTTAGAGGGCTATGTAAATATATCTATTATTATTACTTCTGTTGTCTTCAAGTCTTTCCTTTGTGTTTTTATTAAAGCTGAATTCCAATACACTCTGGTGGACAAAGTTGTCTGGACAGTTAAAATGCCGAGTGGGAGGATTCAACCAGAAGATCCAAATAGGTCTCTGTCAGCCAGGAGGCTCCCAGGGTCTCAAGAGCTTCCCATAGAAATGCTAAGAAACTGCCTTTAGACTCTTCTGGACAAAAGATACCAGAGCTGGGTCCCAGCTCAATCGAAGTTAACCCAAACTGCTCCAGGTCTACACCACAACTCCCTTGCTTGCCACCCTCTGGGCTTTTGGTGTTGGTATGTAGAGGGTTAACTTATACCTCCCCAGTTCCTCCAGTATCTTGGCCAACAGCATTTCTCATTTGTTTCCTTATCTTTAGACTGCCATCTTAGACCAGGCCTTCAGCACCTCTTGCTTGGACTACTCCAATTGCTTCCCAGTTGGCCTTCCTGCCTCCACTCTCTGATCAATCCATCCTCCACACAGCTGTCCAACTGATATGCCAACAACAGAGTTCTGACCAGCTCACTCCCCTGCTCAAGGAGATTCAGTGGCTGGCTCCCTCTTGCCTGTGAGATAAAATATCAACTCATCTGTTTGGCTTCCTGGAAATTCCTTTTTTTTTTTCACACACTTTAGATTCCAGCCCAACCAGCTTGTCTGCTATTGCTTAGACAGGACATTATATTTGTAGCCTCTGTGCCTTTGCCAGCCAAGGGCACTCTGCCTCCTGATCTCTGCCTCATAGAATCTCAGGCTTCCTCCAGGGTTCAGCTCAGGACCCCCCTCCAATTGGCATGCCCTGATTCCTTCCACCCACGTTGCCAGGACTCTCCTACCACAAATTACTTTGTATTGACTTATTTTTGTCTTTACTTTTCTATGTACAGTCATGCCCACCCCTGCAAACAAACAGAACATTAGCTCTTTGTAAATCAGTTTTCTTTTTCTTTTTGAATTTGTATCCTGAGTGCCAACCACAGCGCCTGGCACGAAGTAGGAACAGATACAAAGGCAGTTGAATGAAGTGAATGAGAGACCACTCCCTCCCTCCCTGCATACACACACACACACACACACACACACAATCTCACTATTCAATAAGACCTTATGGCCTAAAGACCAGGGATTCAGTATTGGACAAAGAGAGGGAGGAGAAACCCCTGTGACCCTGGAGAAGTCACTTGCCTTCTCAGTGGAGCTTCAGCTGCTTCCTGAGAGGTCCTCTCCAGTTGTAGATCAATGAGTCTGTGAAGGCTTCAAGTCAAGACTAGGCTCTGTGGTTGGCCAGATGTCCTTAATGCTGGCAGTGAACCTTGGCCAGGCACCACTGGAAGCCAATGAATGGGCCTAGGATGTAGCAGGAGGAGGAGAGAGGAATGAATGGCCTGCAAGAAACTGAAAAGTCCTGGCTTCACTGGTGCAGTAGATGAGAGCCGGGTGACCCAAGAAGGTCTGGCGCAAGTTGCTCAACCTTAATCTGCCTCGGTTTCCACATGTAAAACAATTTGACAACCTCTGTGGTCGCTTCCAGCTCTAAATCTAAGAAACTGGGATCTGCCTGATGCCGAAGGGCTACCAGGTTGTACAGTTTGTCCTTCATTCTCGAAGAGGACTGTGACACCAGGGAGGTGATGACTTGACCTGCAGTTGACTTTGATGGGGGGGGGGCTGTGCAAAGTCACCAGCCTCACTTTCTCCTCCAGAGCCATCTGGATCCAGCAGCCCGATATGGATCAGCACAGATCAGGATGAAAGACCCTGGCCCTTTAAAGCTTAAGTCTTTCCAGCTTCTCACTTTGAGTGAGGCAACACCAGTTCAATGAACAGGCCTCTTTAAGAAGTGAGTCAAGGGACGGCCCTTTTAATTAAAAAAAAAAAAACTGAGAGAGTGTATGGGACTTTTTCCTATATGGGAGGGGAGCGGGGGAGAGGGGCTGTTTCTGCCACTGTGGAAGCAGAGGGAGGAGTCTAAATTCCCCCCTCCCCCCAGTTTCTCGAGGGGAATCTCTCCGGGTGGAAGTGGAAGGTGGGGCTGCTGACGTGGGTGAATATCTCTCTGTGTGAGGTGACATGAAGGATCTCCATCTCTCTCATTATCTTCCTAGGTAAAGGGGTAGGGACTAGGTTACTTTCTACAGCTAGAAGGGGGAATCTCCGTCTGTCTTCGCTTGGAAGAATTTCCCATTTTTCCTGTCTTTGGGGGCGTATGTCTGGGATGGGAGAGATCTCTCTCCCACAAAGTGTCTCTCCTTTTTGGGGTCGTCCATGCAGGTGGATCATTATCTCTTCCTTTTGGAAGGTGTCTCTGGGGAGGGATCTCTGGTCTCCTTTTTGGCGAGGTATCTCTGAAGGGCCTTCTGGCTCACCCCTTTGCAGGGTGTCTACATCGCAGGGGTGGGGAAGGAATCCTCCATCTCTACCTCCTGGGAAGGTTGTCTCTGGCTTTCTCTGCCCATGGGCACCATGGATGTCCCTCACCTGGCCTGGGGCTCCATGGGTGACCTCTCTCAGCCTTGGGAGTCCAGGTAGGGGAGACGATTGGGCTTGGAGAGGGGGCATTTCAGCTTCCGTTTCCTGTAACGTTTCCCAAGGAGAAGGGCGCGTGCATATGACAAGGGAATCCCAGAACGCACGTCCCTTTCCAGGTCCTACCCCCAGCACACACCCAGATTGCAACCTACAAACTTTGTGTTATTCAGCCTCTACTCTCCCTCCCCCCCAAACCCCATCTCCTGGAAAGTGGAAAGTGGTAGGATAAGTGATGGGTGGGGGCGGGGGCGGGAGCAGGGAGATCTCACTTGGGAAAGTGGAAAAGTCAGAGAGCAAGCCCAGAGCCAGGAAAGAGGAGGAGAGGGCTTCCTGGAGGAGGTGGCTCCAGACATGGACTCAAGTCTGTGCAAATGTGCTGAGATTGGAGAGGGGAAAGATGAAATCAAGGAACAGCAGCTGGCTGCAGGCAACATAGAGTGAAGGACCACTCACTGTCCAAATGAGTAAGCCAGGGTCTAGAAAGGTTAAGCCAAGGTTATACAGATATCAAGTGTCTGGTAGGATTTGAATCCACATCCTGTGACATTCAAGGCCTTTTTCATTGTATGGTGCAGGTTTGAACTAGAATGAGTGTGTATTTTCCACAAGAAGCGTTAGGAGAGAAGCAGGTAGGTGTTGCAGTGGGTATGATGGGGATGGCATCTGAACCCCTAAAAGGAAAAGACCATGTCTTTGTGATCTGGACCCCAAAAAGGAAAATCCTTGGACTTTCTCATACCCGTGTCATTTGCCTGAGGCTGTAATTCACTCAGCTAGCCTTTCATTGTGGCTACGCCCAATCTCCCAGTTCTGTTCTGTTACCTGGCCACTTCCCACCCTTAATCCTAGCTAGACTCTGTTCTCCGTTGGCCATGTGGTCCAGGTCCCTGGCGGTCTATTCATCCCAGCTTACTGGCCACCTATTCAGATCCTCCTTAGACACCCCACCCTCCAGTCAACCCAAACTACTTGGCCACTCCTAGATCTCTCCCTCTGTCTTTCTATATATAAGGTCCTGTTATACCGAAAACTTTGCGAGTTGACCAAGACTGATTTAGATTGTGGACTTTATTTTATTAGCCCGCGGCTGCCAGGGATATTCACATCCAAATCAAGCAGCAGCCATCAGCGGTCGAGCTAGGGTTTATATAGGGAGTATACAGGACAGGGAGGGGGATGGATCTTTGAAATCTGGCAAGAGGAAGAGTTTTTGGGGTGGTCAAGGACACCCCTCTCCCTCTGTCTACACATGATAATGCTCTGCAACAAAGGAAAAACTTTCTCACAATGGAGGCTTCCAGAGATATGATCTGAGGGCTGTGGCCTGAGCAGCCAGATAAGGGTCTTTCTAAGGAATTTGGAGTTTTCCATAGATATGATCTGAGGGCTGGAGCCTGAGCAGCCAGATAAGGGTCTGTCTAAGGAATGTGGAGTTTTCCATAGATATGATCTGAGGGCTGGAGCCTGAGCTATGCAAGAGTACATTTCACTATTGTTTAGATTTAGGAGGAAAGAGGTCTGGGGCAAGAGTAAGCAGCAACTTCTGCTTTCCATGGCCTAAAGGGTTCTACTACCTAAATGGTCAAATAATATTCTGCAATACAATCCATCTTGTCTCCATTAAGGTGCTCAAATTCCTTAAGAATTTAGCCAAGGGCTCAGATTCTTATAATCTAGCAGTAGCTCACAAATGTTCCTTGAGAGTTCCTTAAGATGCCTTAAGAGTCTGGCCAAAATGGCGGATCTTTAATAAAACTTGTCTTTGGCTGAAAGAAGGCTTGGGTCGAATTCATTCGGGCAGCACCTTCCTGTCTTGACTTTGGGGTCTCAGCACCCCTAAACCTCTAGACCTCAACAGGTAGAACACCAGCCCTGGAGTCAAGAGGACCTGAGTTTAAATTGGGCCTCAGACACTTTACTAGCTGTGTGACCCTAGGCAAGTCACTTAACCCTGTTTACCAAAACAACAGGGAGTACCTGAAGGTTTGGACACTGGAACTAGATTAGACCCAAAACAGGACAGAGAAGAGCTATCAACACAAACTGTAACAAGGAAACCTGGATGTGTATCTAGGCTGTGTAGCTTCCTACCTGTAAGCTTGCACAAATCACTGTCCTTGGCTTCAAGGAAATCGACTTCTACTTCCTATCTCTAAAGATCACCTTAATCATTTTTCCTGAGTGTTTGAATAACAATAAACAATTTTTTGTGTGTGTGTGAGGCAATTAGGGTTAAGTCACTTGCCCAAGGTCACATAGCTATTAAGTGTCATGCGTCTGAGACTGGATTTAAACTCAGGTCCTTCTGACTCCAAGGCTCTATCCACTGCCACCTAGCTGCCCTCTACAATAAACAATAATTACAAAGTGCTTTGTGGACCAAAACCCCAGCTATCTTTTTTCATAAACCAATTGCTACAGTGGGTTGAATCTTTGAAAACCTATATTTTATACATGGATATTGTAATAAATGTTTAACAATAGGCACCCTTTCATGTCCTCCCCCCCAACCTCTTGCACTTCTGACACTTTAAAATTTAATCTGCATTATTTGCCTTTCCTATGTTATTTTAAGTCTAGATAATTAACAAAACAATTAACCAAGCCTGATTTGTAAGGTTCAATGATTTCTGGGGTATAGATGCTTACTCTGATATTTTAACTGTCGGCTCTCTAGCTGATCAGTCTTGCTTCATTCAACACACCTCGGACACCCAAACCAAGGTTTCCAGTGGGACAGAGAGGATGTAGCTCTTATTGTAGAAAAGACCTAAACTGTGGCTACCCTGAAAGGTCTCAGTGTCTCCTCTCACAAAAACAAATGGCCCTCCCTTATGTTACATTGTACGTATTTTGTATCTACTGAAACATTTACTTCCCCTTAGAATATAAGTTGCTTGAGATCAGGGACTGATTTATTCTTCTCTGGTGTCCAACACATTCTCTGAGGTGTTGTTCAATAATTATTATTGATTGTGGCAACAATATACATCCAATATAGGCAGGCTTTATTTCACCTGAAAATACATGTGAAACTGAAAAAAAAAAACCTCACTCAAAGGGAGAAGGGAAAGGAGAGGTAGAATGGAGTAAAAAGACCTATTACAGTGGAGGCGATGGGGCATGGGCCCAAGCTGAGACCTTTGTTCCAATTTGGGCCCCATTTGTCAATGGGCCCAAGAAAACCCTTGGAATGTCCTTGAATTCTCCCACTTGATCAAGGAGGTCTCTGGTGTTCCCCTGAGGCCATAATTCCATCAATTGGCCTTTCATTGTGGCTACAGTCTCCCAATTCTGTTACCCTTGACCTAGTCTAGCCCTCCATTGTCTTACCTCCCTGTGGCCCCTGGCCACTTTCCACCCTTAATCCAATCTAGCCTCCATTCTCCCTTGGTCAAGATGGTCTCTGGAGTTCTATTACCTGATAGACTACTTGGCCACTCCTAGATCCCTCCCATAGTCTTTCTGTATAGAAGGTCCATCTGGTCTTCATTAAAATGCTCAGATTCTTCTAATCTAGCCCCTGCTCAGATTTTCACAATCTAGCCAATAGTTCACAGGTGTTCAGATTCCTTAAGAGTCTGACCAATATGGCGGATCTTTCATAAAGCTTGTCTTTGGCTGAAAGAAGGCTTGGATCAAATTCTTTCAGGCAGGACCCGATAAACCTCTAGACCTCATCAGAGGGAAAGATGGAGTGGTAGCAGGCAACACTTGAATCTTACTCTCATACCTTACTGTCATATAAAAAATTCAAAACATACAGTAAAGACAACTCTCCTCCCTCCTCCTGGGTCTCCCTACCTCCCCAGCGGCCAATACAACCCTCCAGACTTATGGTCAGTTGTCCCTTGTGGATTGTGGTCCTCAGACGGGAAAGGAGCTGAGGTTACCAGAGTCTTCCTTTTTTCCCCCCTGTCCTGCACAGTCCAGATAGCTCACATTAACAGTAAAGGACAAAGACTAGGTAGGAGTTTGCCCCTTAACTACTCAGTCTCTCTCTGTGTTTGGGCTGTGGCTTCTCCTTCCTGATCCTAGAACTCCTCTTAGCACAGTGCCTTGCACATAGTAGCAGTTTAATACATGTTTATGGAATTGAATTTTTTCATCCTGAAATCTGGGCTTGTCCTGGAACTCTTCCTTCTCTTTCCAGAAGACTGGATCCAAAAGATCTCAGATCTTCACGATGCCTCCAATTTCTGCCAGTCAATTGCTCCATAAACATTTGAAAAGTGCCTAGTATGTACTAGACACTATTCTCAAGGAGCTCACCAGTCAAATGGGGGAGACAACAGTAAATAATCGTGTGCTACAAATAAACTCTACTTTTGAGACAATCTAATGGGGAGACAACTGGAAACAATCATAGAGGGAAGGAATTAAAATTAAGGGGACTGGGCAAAGATTTCCTGCAGGGTTTTAGTTGGTACTTGAAGGAAGCCCTCTAGTGTTTGTTTGGTTTTTTTAATCGGAATGGGTGTTGCATTGTGTTAAAAGGTTTTTCTGCATCTATTAAGATAATCAGATGATTTTGATTGGTTTTGTTATTGATAAAGTCAATTATACTGGTTGTTTTCCTAATATTGAAATAGCCCTAGATTCCTGGTATAAATCCCACCTGGTCATAGTGTATCATCCTTGTAATATACTGCTATAATCTCCTTGCTAGTATTTTATTTAAATATTTTGCATCAATATTCTTTTAGGAAATTGGTCTATAGTTTTCCTTCTCTGTTTTAGCTCTTCCTGGTTTAGGAATCAGTGTCATATTTGTGTCATTAAAGGAATTTAGTAGCACTCCATTGCTTATTTTCCAAATAGTTTACAATACTGGAATTAATTATTCTTTAAATGTTTGGTAGAATTTACTTGTTATTCCATTTGGTCCTGGGAATTTTTTTCTTAGGGAGTTCATTGATGACTTGTTCAATTATTTTTATTCTAAGGTGGAAATTATTTAAGTATTATATTTCCTCTTAATCTGGGAGATTTTGATTTTTGTAAATATTCATCCATTTCACTTAGATTGTCAAATTTATTGGCATACAATTGGGCAAAATGGCTTATAATTGCTTTAATTTCATCTTCATTAGTAATGAATTCACCTTTTTAATTTTTTATATTGGTAATTTGGTTTTCTTCTTTCTCTTTTAAATCAAATTAACCAATGGTTTATCTATTTTTTTTCAGAAAACTAGCTCCTAGTTTTATTTATTAGTTTGATGGGTTTTTTACTTTCAATTTGATTGATCTCTCCTTTGATTTTTAGGATTTCCAATTTCCTGTTTAATTGAGGATTTTTAATTTATTATTTTTTCTTTTTTTTAGTTGCATGCCCAATTCATTGATCTGCTCTTTCTCTATTTTATTTGTGTAAACATTTAGAGATATAAAATTTTCTCCATGTACTGCTTTGCCTGCATCCCATGAATTTTGGTATATTGTCTCATTGTTGTCATTTTCTTTAATGAATTATTGATTGTTTCTATAATTTGTTTTTTGGCCCACTCATTCTTTAGGATTAGATTATTTAGCTTCTAATTAATTTTCAATTTACCTTTCCATGGCCCTTTAGTAAATGTAATTTTTATTGCATTATGATCTGAAAAGGACACATTTAATATTTCTGCTTTTCTGCATTTGTTTGTAAGGTTTTTATGCCCTAATACATGGTCAGTTTTTGCATAGGTGACATGCACCACTGAGAAAAAGGGTATATTCCTTTTTGTTCCATTTAGTTTTCTCCAGAGGTCTATCATACCTAACTTTTCTAAAATTTTATTCATCTCCTTAACTTTTTTTTTGTTTATTTATTTATTTTTTGTTAGATTTATCTAGTTCTGAGAGGGGAAAGTTGAGGTCTCCAACTAGTACAGTTTTACTATTTCTTCCTGTAACTCATTTAACTTCTTTAAAAATTTGGATTGTGGGCTGAGAATCTCAGGCCCCCAAGGCTGAGAACCTCTCATGCCCGCTCATCTTTACGGGCGTCACCCGGCTGAGAATCTCAGACCCATAAGGCTGAGAACCTCTCATGCCCGCTCATCCTTATGGGTGTCACCTGGCCTATGTGTTTTACCACCAATAAACTTTTCCTCTGGCTGAAGAAGATTTGAGTTGAATTCTTTCAGACAGGGCCTGGTACCATGATTTTGGGGTCCCAGCACCCCAAAACCCCTAGACCTCTTCATATGGTTCCCTGACCAGGAAATAACTGCCAATCTCAAATGCTTCTTCAGCCACAACTGGTAAGCTCCCCCTCCCCAATTCCGCCTGATTTTCTCAGGCTTTTCGGTCCAGTGTCTCTTCTTGAGCACTTGGACCTGGATTTCCAAGCAGCTAGCCAGGGTTGTCTTGGAAGTTTTTCGGGCCTGATCTCTTAGGTTCCTTTAGGTCAGACAGCTATGAGGCTGTCTCAAACTCTGCCTGACGCTCCCAGGCTTTTCGGTCCAGTGCCTCTGCTTGAGCACTTGGACCTGGGTATATACCTTCCTTAGCATAGAGGATGGACTCCCTATCAGGAAGCATAGGTTCAAACTTCTCACTTCTCTCAGCACTAGGGAATTGGGAAACTGTTGGATGTATACTTTTTTTCTTTCTTTTGCTTTTTTTTCTTTTCCCTAAGCCCACAATAGGTCAGAGAGGGACACTTAGGGAGCATGTTCCATTCTCCATTTCAGACCCCACCCAGATTAAGGAAAGGCTGGGTTGATACTCTGAAGATCCCACTAAATTTACTGAGGGCTTCAGGGATGTACAATTCGAACTTTCTTGGGGTGATTTGAATGTCCTCTTCTCCACCTGTTGTACCCCTGAGGAGAAGAAGAGAATCTGGGAACAAGCCCAAAATTTTGGGGATCGTTTGGCTAGCAATGACCCCACAAAATACCCCCCAGGAACAGCTGCTGTTCCTGCTAGTGATCCCGGGTGGAATTATCAGAAGAGGGAGGATAGGGGAAAGAGAAACTACATGATAATTTGCCTGTTAGAAGGCCTGAAAACAGCATTGCAAAAGCAGGTAAACTTTCAAAAGATTAAGGGAATTACTCAGGAAGAAAAGGAAAACCCTGCCTTTTCCAAGATAGGCTAGTAGAAGGCATTAAAAAGTATACGAATTTAGATCCTGACTCTACAGAAGGGGCAGCAATCCTTAGCATGTATTTCATTAACCAATCTGCCCCAGATATTAGGAGGAAACTACAGAAACTGGCAATGGGACCCCAAACGCCTCAGGCTCAGTTATTGGAGATTGCCTTTGGAGTCTTTAACAACAGGGACCTAGTTGCAGCAGAGGAGAAAGAATGCAGGCAGAGGGCTAGAGACAAAGAACATGATCGATTCCTGGCTGCTGCCATGGTTAGGGAAAGACCCAAGGGTGTTCCTGGCAACTTGGGCAGTGGGAAAACCTGCTTTCGATGCCACCATGAGGGTCACTGGTCCAAGGAGTGCCCCACCAGGGCGCCCCCTTGGAGGAAGCCCCCAAGACGGACACTTCCAGGACCTTGCCCAAGATGTGCCAGGAGGGACATTGGAGGAAGGATTGTCCCCGAGGTAGGAGAAGTGATAGAGCAGCCCCCCAGTAACCTGTCCTCCAGTCTTCTCAAGACTGGGGAAGACAAGGGAGCCTGGGTGTGGGCAACGCTCCCACTTTCTCCATCTCTCTTGCCAAGCCCTGGACAGAAATCAAGGCTGAAGGTAAGGTTACCCACTTTATCATGGCTAAGTTCTTTGCTTTAACCAATTACTCTGGCCCTATTCTGTCCTTGACCTATCTGGTCATGGCCATTCCAAAGGTAACTGAGGGATGTCTCCAGACATACCCCTCCACCTGCCTGTTGTTTAAACACTCCTCTCCTGTGTTCTCCTCTTGCCCTGCCCCCTCGTTGGGAAGGAACCTGATGGTGAAGTTGGGGAACCAATTTTCTCTAGTTAAGCCTCCCATCTCCCTTTTCCCTCCGTGTGCCAGACCTCCCCATGTTCCCCTGGAAGTGTGGGAGACAATTTGGGATACTTTTGCCACCCCAGCTGTTGTTCACCTCCAAGACCCTAAAGTATTTTCCCTTCGCCGTATTTGTAGCCCCACCCAAGAGGCTTCTTGGTCCACTCCCTCGGGAGTGCTTAATTTCTTGGGAACTCAAGGCTATAGGGTCTCTTTGAACAAAGTCAGATAGCATGCCAGTCTGTAAAGTTTCTGGGCGAGGAATTCCCTGTCCCAGCCACTAAGAAACAATTTCGAACTTTTCTAGGCATGGATAGATTTTGTGGACTCTGGATCTCTGATACTAGTTTGATTGTTAAGTCCCTTTATGACTGTCCTCTGGGTCCTGACTCACTCCCTCAAGAGTGAGGCCCAGACCAGGCTTTTGTGATTTTAAAATCTGAATTGAAATTGACCTCCACACCCCTAGCTCAGTCCTTAGGAGCCACTGGAAAGCCTGCAAGCTTCCTGGCGGTGGCTGCTACAGTCATTCTAATTGAGGAAGCCTCTAAATTTGCATTTGGCCTCCAAAAGTGGAGAAATATTTCCCTAGTTAAACTGGGAAGCTCTTTAGAACACTCAAACCCACATGGTAACTCTCATCTCCACAAAGCCCCCTCCCCAATACAACTTTCTCAGAAGTTTATGCCACTCCGTTTATGCTTGCCACCTCTCTATGGACTACTCTCTCTGTATCCACACCTTGCTTCTCCACAGGGGAATATTCCCTTACTTGGGAGACAAGCTCCAAGGCCACTAGACAAGTTAACATCCCTGTGGAGGGAGGGCTTGTTAGAGTTTCTGCTAATATTTTCACCTGCACCACAGTCTGTGCAGATACCACTACTGACAAGAATTTTGGGGAAAAGGTGAAACGAAGTACCAGCACATGGCAAGACCCCAGAACTACTGTTTTGGTCACTCAATGTTTGACACCCTACAAAGATTTTGGGGTGTGCACCCTCAGATTTTTAGCACTCCCCTTCTCCATTTTCAATGCCAAACAGCCCACAGTCTCTAACTTAAAGGCAAAACATGGATTTTTGGCAAATGTCCTCTGGTCTCTTAAAAGGGGAGCACAGTATCTTTTGTCCTGGTATAACTTACAACATGAACATATTGTCTTTAACCTTTCAGAGACTATTCACCAGTTGGCAAATGTGACAGCTTATGGTCTCCAGGAAATCCAGCAATCTTTGGATTCCTTAGCAAAAGTAGTTCTAGATAACACAGTAGCCCTAGACTACTTGCTTGCCTGCAGTGGGAGTGTATGTGCTTTAGCAAACACATTTTGTTGCACGTATAACAACTCTGAGCAGACAGAGTTCTGCACTGCTCATATTTTGGAAAAGGCTAGTTGGATGCAAGAAATTCACCATAACTTTAGTGCTCCAAAATCATCTTCATGGGAGTCCTGGCTTCTTCCTATACTGGCCCCTATTCTCATTCCACTACTGATCATACTTCTCTGTGTTTGTTTGGTCCATGTTTACTAAATATCCTTGCCAGATTCCTTTCTTCTAGGGTTGGAGCCATCAACTTTCAGATGACTGCTCAGGCTGTACACCAACCCTAGGATTCCGCCCCGCTGACCCTGGCATCAGCTGGGTTTTTGAAGCTTTACCCCTCAAACAGGACCCAGAGGCAGGGACAGCTCTATGCCCCTTGCCAGCAGGAAGCAGTTTCAGAAGTCCAGACCTTCGCCCCTTTCCCCAAAAGAATTTGTGTCAAATTTGTTTGAGGGGGGAATGATGGGATGTGGCCCAAGCCGAGGTTTTTGCCCCTTGCCCTAAAGGGAATCTGGCTCCCCTTTTGTCTACAGGCCCCAGCCCCTCATCTCCCTTTGAAAGACTTAGCCTACCTTTTAATTTCATTCAGATACCTTTCAGTTCCCATTGTCTATTCAATGTCTTAGACATTCTAGTCTCTGGGAATTCTCATCCATACCTTTTTCCCAGACCCTTTTCCCAGACCATTTTCCCAGACCCTTCCCTGGTCACCCAAAGTATATAAGATCTACCCTGGCCCTCATTTGGGGCTGAGAATCTCAGGCCCCCAAGGCTGAGAACCTCTCATGCCTGCTCATCCTTACAGGTGTCACCGGGACTATGTGTTTTACCACCAATAAACTTTTCCTCTGGCTGAAAAAAAAAATTTGGATTGTGACATTTTAAAAGTTCAAGAGATGAAATTTCTGGGTAATTAATCATTTTATCAATAATGCTAGCATATTACCAATAAAATGGGTCAGTGACACTCTCAAATACCAAAGTATATATGTTATTCTCTCTTTGAGCCAATGCCAATAATAGTAAGGTTCAAGTGTTGGCTGCCACCCCTCCATCCTTCCCTCCACTGTAATAGGTCTTTTTACTCCATTCTACCTCTCCCTTCCCTCTTCTCCCAGTGCAATCCTCTTTGTCACCCCTTAATTTTGCCATAGTCATAGTCAATTTATATTCAAACCTTCTCTCTATGTATACCCTTTCCAACTGCCCTGTGATAAAGTTCTTAAGAGATAGAAGTGTCAGGAATGTAAATACTTTAACCTAACTGAATCCCTTAGGATTTCATTTTCCTGTTTACCTTTTTTGAAGGAAGCCAAGAGGGGGAGATGAGGATGTAGGGCATTCCAGGCATGGGGGACATTCAGTGGAAACTCGCAAAGCCAAGAGATGGAGTATCTTTTTCTAAGAACAGCCAGGTGGGGGGGGAGGGGGCTGAGGATAGGAATTGGAAGGTGTAAGAAGCCTGAAAAAGCCTGGAGGGGGAAGGGCAGGTTATAAAGGGCTTTAAAGCCAAGAAGACCGGTTTTGATATTTATTCCTGGAGGTGATAGGGAACCACTGGAGTTTATTGGGGGGGGGGATATGGCCAGCCCTCTGCTTTAGGGAGATCATTTTGACAGCTGAATGGAGGATGGACTGGGCCATGAGGCCCCCCTTTCATGAACCCTTTTTTGCTCAACCAATGCTGCCATCTTTGGGACCAGGAGATTTCTTGGAGCTGGGCTCTCTCTCCCCCGACAGGAACCTGATATACACTCTGTGTCTACCTCACCTCCCATCTGCACCTCTCAGCTCTGGTCTCTGTCCAATCTCTCCAGATCTGGACGTGCTTCCTATTTCAAAGCCAAGTTCAAGGAGGAGAGGTCAGATCTTCCCTAGTCAGGACTCAATAACTCTTCCTGGTGTGGTGTCAAAATAGACCAATTACTGTGGGATGGGGCACTCCACACCTCACTGAGAGGCAAGCCAGCACCTGAGTACCAAAGGAAGATACTTAGAAACTGGAACAAAGGGGTGGGCTCTCCCTAGTTACACATCTGGTACTGGACAGGAAGCCAACATTTACATGGCAGCTTGAGATCTGCAGATTTCCAAACCTTAGTTTCCCAGTTTACAAAATGCAGATGAAAACAATAGCACAAACCTCACACGGCTGTTGTAAGGTGCTCTGCAAACCTTAAATGTTCGATATTACATTGTTGGGCTTGGTCCCCTCACCTCCCTCCCCCTGTAGAAAGGAAAGTCCTTGAAGCCAACTTCTGGGTTGTTTTCATCTGTGCTTGTCACACTGCCCCGAGCGCCAGCCACTCAATACAGGCTTTTCCAGGAGAATGGGTGAGGAATACGAAAAGAGAGAGTCGTTCATAAACCACCCAGTGAATGAGGATCAGAAGCCTATTTGAATCCAAGTTTCCTGACTCCGAGTCAGTGCTGTCTACACAATACATTTCTGCTTTGGTTCTCTTTTGTCTACCCCAAAAGAATGAGAGCTTCTTGAGGGCAAAGGGCAGGCTTACTTTTCAATCTGTGCTCCCACAGGGTAGCTCAGTGCTTTGCACATAGTAAGGACTTCAACAATTGATTTTAATTTCGTCCAATCATTTGTAACATTTGGTCACTAGATTAGACTCAGGTCTGATGAGGCTGACTTAAAAATGGCCTGTGTTTTTTGCAACAATCCTGATAAATGTTGTTATGAAATGGCTTATAATGATGCCCCTACTTAGGGCCAGAGTCGTTCACGTTACACCATTCATTCATTCATTCATTCATTCATGCATTCATTCATTCATTCATAACCAGGGAAGGTAAGTACTTTATCCTCTCTTTGCATATGAAGCTAGAAAGTGTCCATGTTCCTCCAAAGTTCTAGCATTGGCCTTTCTTCTTTTCTTTCTCTGTCTCTACTCTATTCTTTCCCTTAAGAAACTCATTTGCTTTCAGGGTTTCACCTGGAACCTCTATTCAGAGGATTTCTAAATCTGTCTCTAGCCTTGACTACACAGCTATGTGGTATAGACTCACCCCACATGGGGTCCCACAGTTTAAGAAGCCTCGGTAGAGAGGATGGTTTGCCAGACTCAAGAGGCAGGAGGATCTGGGTTCAAATCTCTACTTCACACACTTACTAGCTATAAGTCTGTGGGCAAGGCAAGTAAACACTCTCAGCCTGAGCTTCCCCCTCTGCAAAATGAGGATGATGATAGGCCCTGCCTCACAGGTGCTGCGAGGGTCAGATGACATTAAATGGGGGCTGTGTGATGTACAAGTCTATGTGCAGGTGCTTCATAAACATTATGCAGTTCCATAATGGTAGCCGGTGTGTTTCTTTTTGTTATTGTTGGCTGCTCTTCTGGACTCCAGACCCTCATTTCTATGTGTCCAGGAGACACCTCCACCTGGATGGCCCCTCAGCATAGCAACTTGCCAGCCACGTGACAAGGAAGCCCCCAACCTTCCTGGGCCCGCCATTGAGGGGCCTTGAGAGCTTAGCACAGCGTCTGTCACTGACTGAACAGCAGCAAACTTAAAATGTGTCGTGCATAGGTTTTTTTTTGTTCCTTTTGGGAGGACCGGCTGTCAATCATTTACCAGCACGGCCCACGTGGTTATAAAGTGGGATTTGAACCAGACTTGTCACTCCAGCGACCCAGCTTCCACTGCGCTGGGAGGCAGCAAGCTGCCGCAGTGCCCGCTGGGAGCTGTAGTCGGCCCTCGCGGAGCCTCCCGGGGGTTTATGGGAGTTGTAGTCTTGCGGCGCCACTTCCGGGCCTCGTTTCCTCGTGGTCGGGCCGGCTTGCCTGGTTGGAGGGAGGGGAGGGGGTCTCTCCCTGATCCGCCCGAGGTGAGTGATTTTCCCTTCCCCTGGGCTGGGACCCGGACCCCGGGTCGCGCCGGCTTGGCCCTGGCGGGGTCGGAGCTGCCGTCTGTGCCCCTCCCCGGGAGCCTTGCTGCCCATCTTTCGGGGCGGGGAGGGGGCACCTTCTCTACGGCCCCTCCCTCCATTGACCTTATTGCCCCTCCTCCTGGGCAGAACCTCTCCTCCTCCCCCCGCCCCTATCAACCTCATTGCCTGGGGGTCGGGGGGCGCCGCCTTCTCTTCCCCCCCATCAACCTTATTGCTCCTCCTCCGGGGCAGAACCCTTCCCCCCCATCAGCCTTATTGCCCCCTTCTCCCGCTCACCCCACTCCCGCCCCCCTTCGGCTTTTGAAAGGTGACTGCCTTCTTTGAAGCGGCATTCAATGTTCTGTGCTGAGGAAAAGATCCAGGTCACCTGGACCTGCCCTGGAGGGGCTTCCGCCCTCCTAGACCGGCCCCAGCCCGGCTTTGGGTCTCCCGGATGCGGTGGCCTAGGGCTCTGCCCGAAGAAGCGCTAAACTCCCGTTTTCTGAATGACTGCGTGTTGCCCGCAACCAGATTGTACACCGAACGGAGAGGCGTGAAATAACTTATGACATATGGGCCAGGCGGAGTAGAATTACTGACTCAGTTTATTCATCTGAGGGCACAGAATATATAGGGAAGATCTAGCCTAACTTCACAGAGTCCTCCCCGTGAGATACTCCCCAGAACATCTGCTGAGGATGTAACAATCATGAATTTCCTCCTTATCAGGGTTCCTAGATTGGGCTGTAGATTCCAAGGTTTTCCCAGGCGCCTTGGCGCCACCTGCATAGAGGAGTAAATACGTAAATCTAAGGTTCAAAGAGAGAGAAGGGATGTCTCAGAGACCTCTTTATCAGGAAGGAATTGGGGAGCCGTACCACTTAATCCCCGAGCCCTTTGGGGTGAAAGCCTGAGCAGGGGTCAAACTCTGCCTTGGATCTTAAAACCTTATCAGACTCTTAAGATCGGCCCTCAACAACTGCGCCCGGGTGTCCCCCATTCCTCCGTCCGACTCTGTGTCCATCTACCTTCAACTCCTCGGGGGTCTCCAGCTCTCCCCTTTAAGGCGGACAGTTTCACTTCCTTTGTCCCCACTGCTTATTGCTTGTCACACAGCTGGTGCTTAATAAAGACTTGTTAATTGATCGTAACTAATAATGAGGGCTTGTTAATTGAGCGTAATTAGTCATGAGTTAATCGCTAAAAGACATAGAAGGCTCCTGAATGGGTCTCTGTGTGGCCCTAGATTTCTCCATCTGTAAAAGGAGAGGTTAGATTGTCCATTCTAGCACTGAGTCCCGCCCGTGGCTGTATGCAAGTGGGCTGCTTATCTTTTGTGGGGGATTTTAAGTAATAATTTTATCTTTTTTTTTTTCATTGTGTAATTTCCCCCTGCATCCCTCTCCGTCCCATCTACCCCTCCACATCTTTTGGAACAAAGAATTTTTTTTTTAAAGAGAAGACAAAAATCAACGTGGGAAAAGTCTGATGATATATTGGGGCAACGTTCCATAGGTGTGTGTGTGCAAAGGGGCAGGAGAAAGGGTCTTCTTAGTCTCTTGGAGTATGCCCTTCTGTCCCTGCCTCAGGCTATATCTGACGGAGTAGCTCTTACCCACTCCAAGAGGCACTTCTGTCTCCCCCCCCCCCATGGCAGTGTCCCTTCTTCTGGGCCCCCTCTGTTTAGCAGGGTGTGGGTGCCAGTGTTTTAGCAGTTTAGATTTACAGTTCCAAGGTACCTCAGAGGTTATCTAGACAGAATGCCAGAGAAGTTATTTACCCAAGGCCACACAGATTGTGTCAGAGGTGGGATTTCAACCCAGCTTTGTGGACTCCAAATGTAGCACTTCTCACTGCCCCACTTTGTCTCAGAAACTGATTGAGTTGCTTTATGTCCTATAAAAATATCCTGAGATAGTTTTAATGTAGTTAAGTAAAGAAAGGTTTGTTTGGGGATTCAGATCTTACCTATGACCCAGACTACCTGTGTGAACTTGAACAAATCACTTGACTTATTTGGGCCTCAGTCTCCCCATCTGTAAAATGAGATATTTGGCTAGATGGCCTCTGAGGTCCCTTTCTGCTCTTAATCTATGAGCAAATGATTTCAGCCAGAATTAAAACTTGATTCATAGGAAGCTGTAAGAAAACTTGGCTGTCCATCTCACCAGACCACCTCTACTTTGTACATGGGGAAATAGCTACCCTGAACAGGGAAGGAGGGGCTTGCTTTAGTGACTGGGCTGATCAATCAGTAGTCATTTATTAATGGCTCTCTGTCTGCCTAGAGTTGTGCTCAGGTTGGGGATAGAGACTGTAGGCTGAATACTATGATAGAAAGCTGTTTTGACAGTTTCTGGTGGGTGGTGGGGCAGTGGGGCAGAGGAAACAGAAAGGAGAGATGAGGAAGGACTCTAGATGAATCCACAGGAAGGCCAGGACCACCCTGGTGAGGACCAAAACCAAGTCTGTTAACAAGTTTTTGTTGATAGAGGAAGGATGATCAGAGTGAGGGAAGGGTTGGTGGACCTGACTTCTAGTGCTTTCCCCTACATCCCCACTCCCCCATCTTCAGGTGGAGCAGAGTGTGTCTGCTTTTCCAGATGTCTCCATAGCCCTTCTGTTTCCCTGGGTCCTAATACAGGGGTGCGTGGCAAAGGCTTCATCTCCCAGACTCCTGCCCTCATTCTGTTTCACCTCTTCCTTCTGTGGTCGGAATAGTGGCTTGGCCCTCTCTCCTCTGGGACTTGAGGGACTGTGAAGCCACCTCCTTTGCCTAGGTGCTGGCTGCTCTCCACATCTGCCTGCCCTCCACGGTTCAGGTCCAGCTCCTGGGTCTTCTCTCCTCCCCTTGTGTGCATGAGAGGTCACTCTTGATTGAAAGTCAACCTGAAAACCCCTGGCTCTAACTGGGGCAGTGCACATGTGCATTGTGCCCCTTAGGGTTTGCACAAACCTGTGGGTTCTGTCAGTGCCTCCTGTTGAGGGCACCTCCCCCCTTTTTCTCAGATACCAGCCTCAGTCAGGGGTGTACAGCCTTCCAGAGCCTCGCTGTGAGGCGCCCCTCCCTTACTTCTGGCCCTAATCGGACTTGTTTGCGTGTGATATGTGCACTACAAGGCTTGAGTTGTTGTTGTTTTCTGGGGAGGGGGGGAGGAAGGGGTGCACTCCTCCTGACAAATGCTCCTGGGAAGCACCCCTCCCTCTGCAGATCTCCCTTTCTGCCGGACTCCTGCCTGTGGTTATGGGAGTCGCTCGCTCTCTCGGGGGCAGGTTTGTAGCCTGAGGTTGCGCCCTCGGCCCTGCTCTCCGGTGACTCCCTCTCTCTCCCTCTGCAGATGCCGGTGCCCCGGTGCTCCGGGCCCTGCGGTGGGGTCCGACCAGCTGCCCTGCGGAGGCCTCGCACCGGCGGGGCGGTCTGCCGATCCTGCTTCTGCAATGCCTTTGAGGCCGAGGTGCTGAGCACGCTGCAGACTGGCCGCCTCCTGCCCCCCGGGGCTGTCGTGGCTGTGGGCGCGTCCGGAGGCAAGGACTCCACGGTGCTGGCACACGTGCTCCGGGCCTTGGACGCCCGTCACGGGCTGGCACTGGACCTGCACCTCGTGGCCGTGGACGAGGGCATAGGCGGCTACCGGGACGCAGCGTTGGCGGCTGTTCGACGCCAGGCTGGCCGCTGGCGGCTGCCGCTCACCGTGGTCGCCTACGCAGATCTCTTCGGGGGCTGGACCATGGACGAAGTGGCGCGCCGGGCGGCCCAGGAGCCCGGCCGAGCCCGAGCCTGCTGCACCTTCTGCGGGGTCCTGCGGCGGCGTGCGCTGGAGGAGGGAGCCCAGCGCGTGGGGGCCACGCACATTGTCACAGGTGAGCTCTGGCCCAAGGCGCAGCCTGCTTTCCCCGGGTTTGGGGGCTGGGGAGCCTGTTAATTGGGGCAGCCTGCCTCTGCACTTGTCTCCCTTCTCTCCTTCTCCCCCATTCGTGATTCTGGGCCCTGTCCCACCTGTGCTTCTGTGTAACTCTGGGTCCCCCTCTCACCTGTGACCCTCCCCTCAACCCTCATTGTGACTGGAATCCCACCCTTTTGTGTGCTCCTACCCCCCATTCTGAGTAGCACTGCCTCCTTCCTACCTGTGTTCCTAGGGAACTCCCCATCGGGGCCCTGGGTCCCCACCCCCTCCCTACTTGGGTTTCTTGGCCCCCCTCTCTCCTGGGTCCCTGCCTTTTCCTGCTTGTGACTCTGGGCCCTCTTTGTGTTCCTGTCTACTCCCACTCTGTGACTGTGGGCTCCCTTCCCCCCTTCCCCCTCCTGATTCTGCAGGGGCCTCCCACTCCTACACAAACACATACATATTGTATACAGCTTTCAGGGTGTCTCTGGGCCCCTCCCACCTCATCCTCCCTGTCTGGTCTCCCTCTGTGCCCCCTGCTTCTTCTCTGTGTCTCTGCCCATCCCCAATCTCAGTGGGTGCCGCTGGTTCTGACCGGTTATTCTCGTCTCTGACTTTCCTCAGGACACAATGCAGACGACATGGCGGAAACAGTGCTCATGAACTTCCTTCGAGGGGACTCGGGTAGGCTGGCCCGAGGAGGGACTCTGGGTTCCCCTGGTGAGGGGGGTGCCCTGCCCCGGTGCCGTCCCCTCCAGTTTGCATCCCAGAAGGAGATTGTCCTATATGCCCATTTCCAGGAACTGGACTACTTCTCAGAAGAGTGTGTCTATGCGCCTGAGGCCTTCCGAGGCCATGTGCGAGACTTGCTCAAGGCCCTCGAGGCTGCCCGGCCTTCAGTGGTCCTGGACCTGGTCCACTCGGCTGAGCGCTTGGCCCTAGCCCCTGCTGCCCGGCCCCCACCCCCTGGTGCTTGTACCCGCTGCGGGGCCCTGTCCAGTCGCTCCTTGTGCCAAGCCTGTGCCTTACTTGATGGTCTCAACCGAGGGCGACCTCGCCTGGCCATTGGCAAGGGCCGAAAAGGGTTAGGGGAAGAGGGTGAGAAGCAGAGCTGTACTTCCAAGGACAGCTCAGGAGGCCCTTCCCGGGCTGGTGCCATTCAGGCCTTCTAGAATCTTATGCCAGAGAAATCCTGGGACTGTATTGGTTTCTAGGCTCCTCGTGTGGCTCAAGATTTCTTGAGCACCGATGAGTTCTAGTGTCCCTCATGAGTTTCAATTCTCTGCATTTAGAGTCTAGGTCACTCTCAGAATTCTGGGCTCTTCTGTAGGCTTTAGACCTCCTCTAGAGCCCTCAGCTGGCCTCTGGGTTCCTCAAGGCAGCCTGGGTGCTTTGGAAGATTGTGTCTAACATGGGTTTCTTGGTCTCCCATAGCTTTCCATGGGGCTTAGAGCTCTTTGTGGAGTTCTAGATTTCCTGGGAAAGGTATTCTGACATAAGGTCTTGAAATAAACCTTCCAAGCATCCATTGAGAAGGTTTGGGCTTGAAGATAATTTTCTCCTGGTTGGCCTTCTGGATAGGGCTGGTGGGGAGAAGCTGAAAGGTCCCGGGTAGGCAGATGCCTGGTCCTGAGAAGAAGGCTGGACCCATGGGACTCTTAACAGTGAAGGGAGGACTTTGGGGAAGGGGCGGGGAATGTCTCAGTCACTGAGGATTTGGGAGCCAGAGTCAGGGGGGCAGGGATAGACACCAGGATAGAAAGAGACATGGGAAAGGCAGGGAGCTATGCCATGGGGACAGGGTGGGGGTGGGGAGCACCAATCCCCCCTGTAACCACAGGAAGGAGGCCAAAAACTTGAGACTTTTCTCCTGATTTCTTGGAAAACCTTGTTCATTCTCAGCCTCAGACTTGACATCTCAGGGCCAGCTCAGCACCTCCTTCTCCCCAGGCTTGTTCAGACCACCCCAGTCTTCAAGGGTCCGCCTCTTTTCTGAGCTACTTCTCTAGGGCCAAGCCCACCATTCCTCCAGGGACCTCTCCCTTGACCAGCCTGCCCGCAGCATCTTCTTGTCCAGGTCTCCCAGAGGTCTGAGTGTTCCCACCCCAGCCCCCCTCAGACAACTCCCTTATCCCTCATCCCACAGAAGTCAAAGGTTTAGGAAGGGACCTTAGAGGCCATCTGGCTGGACCCCCTCTGTTTACAGACAAGAGGAGATTGGGGTCCTGAGAGTGGTGAGATGCATCCAAAGATCTTGTAGTAGGAGTGAGGGGCAGAGCTAGAATTCACACCGAAGTGTTCTTACACCAGTCCTTCAAGGCTTCTCCTAAATAGAACTGCCTTGTTCTCAGGCTCCGCCTCTGAGTTCCCCCATCTCTCAGCAGGCCAGAGGTCAGCAGTGAATTGTCCGGGGTCTGTCCTTTAGGTCTGAGTTGTGGCCCCACAATTGTCCCTCCTTTTGACCCTCTGCAGAGCATGCTATCACATTCAGGGGGCTGATGTTTTGGAATGGGAAGAAGAGGATTTAGTTCCATCTTTTCCTACTTACTACCCGTATGACCCTGGGCCAGTCACTTTCCCCTCTCTCGGATGTTAGTGCCCTCATCTCTACAATTAGGGATCTGGAGTAGATGGAGTCTATCGATTCTTCTGCCCTTTCAAAGTAAGTTAGCCTGCTTTTTGAGTTTCCTGGGCAGCAAAGGTGTCAGACACAGTCGTGGCCAGCAGGTGGCCCAAACATGCCAGACACGGCCTCCCCAATTCCATCTGGTCTCTGATCCCGTCAGCTGCTGCTCCTGACCCAGAGCAGGAGGTCCCCGGGAAAGGAGGGAGGGCAGTCCTCAGGGAGGGAAGATGAACCTGAAGTCTGTCTGGGTCGTTAGTTCAGGGATTCTGCATCTCGTTTGTCTAATGGACCCCGTTGGCAGTCAGTCTGGTGAAGCCTTTGAACCTCTGCTGGGAATGTTTTTAAATGTATAAACTACATCGGATTGCAAAGAAACCCTAATATTCTGAGATAAAGAAGGATTTTTTTCCCCATCCAAGTTCATGGACCCCCAAGAATCTGGCTTGATGGTCTGTGGACTTTGTCCACTTAGTGACAGAGAGAGACAGGGACTTGCCCAAAGTCACGACAGGTCATTGTCAGAGGTAAACTGAAATATAGATCTCAGGTAGCTGAGAAATACTAAGGTGTAAGGTGTGTGTAAGGAGCAGCTGGGTGGTGCAGTGGATAGAGTCCTAAGCCTGGAGTCTGGAAGACTCACCTTCTTCAGTTCAAATCTGGCCTCTGACACTTACTTCCTAGCTGGGTGACCCCCGGGGCAAGTCACTTCACCCTGTTAGCCTTAGTTTCCTCATCTGTAAAGTGAGCCGAAGAAAGGAATGGCAAACTATTCCAGTGTCTCTGCCAGGAAAACCCCAAATGGGGTCACAGAGAGTCTGACACAAAGGTGTGCTGGGTGAGGAATGTCTTAATCCCTGGATCCAAGAACAAAGCTCTTTCACCATCTCCCCTTTTCCCCTCTCCTGGGATCAAGGTAGCTCACAGACTTCACAGGGTATCTCACAAGTCCCAAAGAGAAAGAGAGATGGGCCCATGATCTCACTCTATCTCAAAAGAGAGAGGGAGTGAGTAATCACAGAGGACCTCCAAGAGCCCTGGGTTTCAGAGTCCAGTTACTGGCTCCCTTGTGGACTTAGGCAAATTGCAGCCTCCTGGGTCTCAGCGTCTTCTACTCAGCGTGGTGTTTATCCTTCATTCTCAAAGAGGACCATGACATTGGGGGATGTGATGTCAAGACTTGCAAGTGAATTGGATTTAAGTGAGGCAGGACTGTGCAAAGTCACCAGCCTCACTTTCTCCTCCAGAGCCATCTGGGTCCAGTGGCCAGATATAGATCAGGACGACTGGAGAGGGCCCAGGATACAGTGGGAGACCTTGGCCTTTTCAAGCTACAAACTTTAAATAACAGGTCTCAGTTTGAGGAAATGCCATTCAGTGATTAAAGCTTAGTAAGAAATGAGGCAGAGAGTGTCCTCAAAAAAAAAAAAGAAAGAAAGAAAGAAAGAAAGAAATATCTGGGAGGGGAAGACCCTCAGGGTTTCCGGCCAGAACAAAAGCAATTGTTACTGATGTTCATTCTAGGCCAATCAGGTAGGACTTGGCCTGGGCCAATCCAAGAGCGCCTGAGTGATTTAGGGTCAAGGCTGGTTTTTACGAGAAAGGAAAAAGGTTTCAGAGATTAAGATTTGCATTCCTCTTGGGCTGAGCCCCAGCAGGTAAGGGTGTGACACCGAATGTGGATTGAGGGAAAGAGAGAGAGAGAGACACACACACACACACAGACACACACACAGAGACTAAGGGGCTGTGTTACCCAGTTCTTCGTGGTACCCAGAACTGTGTGACCAGTTCTTTTGATCTCCAGTAGGACAGCTCCTGTTTCCACTCACAGAGATGGTTGGTTGTCCTTCGTTCTCAAAGAAGAGGCGGTGACATGAGGGGGGCGATGCCAGGACTTGTGAGTGAATTGGATTTTTCTTTTAAGTGATCCTCCCTGGAAAATGAGGAAAGTGGACTTGAGACGTATCTTAAGTCACGTGACCTTGAGACCTTCCAAGGCCCCAGGCTGTAGGATGACAGGAGCAGAAAGCAAATCGGAAGAGACGTGGGAGACAGAGGAGGAAAGAGCCAGGGCTCGGGACCTTCCTGGGTTCTCTGTCAAGCTGCCTGCTCAGTGAGAGTGGATACCTCCTCCCTGAGTCAGAGCATCATTGAGGGGCTGGGGGCTGGCCCCAGTGAAAAGTGAATTACAATAATTATGGTGTTGCAGAGGCTGGGAGGGGTTGATGTCTGAGCCAGGAATTCTCTGCCCATCTCCAAATCCTAGTCCCCCAACACCCCACTCGTCCCTGCCCAGTTTTAGTGTGTCTCTGCTGTCCACCCCCCCCACCTTCTTTTTCTTCCTAGTGGAAAGAGGCCGGGGCTGTGAGTCAGAGGACCTGGGTTCTGGATCCAATGTTTATTGGCTGGGCAACATTTGTCAAATCTTTAAACCTCTCTGCACCTCAATTTTCCCCACCTACAAAATGGGTATAATACTTGCATTCCCTGCCTCACGAGGTCTTTGTGACTGAGTGCTTTATAGTGCTCTGGAAAATTGGTAGTATTAATAAAATGCTATTTCCACACTTTTTTTTTTAACTTTCCATCAGCCATTTGTCGATTCATGTTTCCCTACTTATCTTTCTCACTTCTTTGTGTTTACATTCCCCTTAGCATCCCCGCCTCCCCATCACAATTAAGTGAATCCTTTGCTGTGACCCGAGGGGGTGGGGACTCCAGCTTACCTAGCAGGAGGGAGCTAGGCACCTTCCAGTTGAGATGGGGTGAGAAAGGTCTCCCTGGCTCCGAGTCAGTCTTCACGTCTGGCTGCTTGTTACACTTTCTCTGTGTCTTTTCTGGCCACTTTTTCTCCCTTTTCCTTCTCTAGAACTGTCTGTCCTCTGTCCTCTCTCTGGCCTCCTTTGACCCTTCTCTGCCTCTCTCTGTGTCTCTGTTTTTTGCTGCATCTCTCCTAGCCCTCCCTAGATCAATGGATTTAGGTTGGGAGGAGACAATTCCTTTATTTTACCAACAAAGAAACAGGCCCATGGGCTGGGAGGCCTCAGGGACTTTCCCACTCTATTAGCCAGTTCCATCTTCATCACTTTCACCCCATCACTAAGTCTCTGGCAGGTCTTTGTGTCCCTCTGGCTTGGGTTCTCTAAGATTCTGCTCCCTAGCACCCCCACCTACTCACCAATTTCCTTTTTTTTTTTTTTTTGGTGTCTGAGGGCTGGGCCTGCCAAACTTTCCCTTTTATGGGTCCGTCTCTGCCCTCCTTCCCTAATCCCTTTTCTCATTCCCCTTCTCTGGGTCT